>NW_015658988.1:476297-508740 GCF_001515625.1 Sinocyclocheilus rhinocerous | reverse complement strand
TATGTATGCAATGAATATAATGTTAAACATTCAGTATTAACGCCTGTATAGCTGATGTGCGCGAGCTGATTAACAAAGCACGCTGAGTGGATTGAGCGCGCGGCGGCGCACATGCGCGAGCTTGTCGAGTTAATATCCCCTTCTCACAGACATCACTGGAAAGTTTGTAGTTTGGTCGGTTATGTCAAAAACAATTAAGTAAAACAATGCACAAGTTACGTTACTTAACGGTAGAGCCCACGCATCATTTGGATTAAAACTAAACTTAAAACTAAATCGTAAATATAAAACAACATTTATAGGGGCATTCACTATAAACAACATTTATTTTTAACCTTAAGCATAAACGACTTTATGGCGAAAGTGAAACTATCAGTCTGTACTGTACTTGTCCCTCTCATTCTGCACCAATACAAATATGTGCATGCGTTGCACATGTTTTGCTTGCTTTGCTTGTTTCTGTATTATGTGAGTCACTTTGGAATATAAATTGCAGCACGTTTCAGATGAAAACACACTAGTTATATTTCGGAAAGATTTATAGCGAGTGGTTCCCTGCATTATTACAGTAAAACGCATGGTTACAGTACTGAGCCGCTGCAATGGAGCAGCTCTAATGCTATTAAATTAAAGATGATGTACCATAGAGCAAAAAATTAACAGTGAAAGTAACTAAAACTTGTAAAATACATTTTAATGGGCATAATTAAGTGTGAAAATAACTGAAGGATATATCTATTTGATAAATGAAGTTAACCAACTAACATTATACATATTCTTTTGGTTTCTGTGCCCAATATTTAAAAAATTTACAAATACAATGAAAATACTGGTATCGGTACTCCGTATCGGCAAGTACCAAAAACAAACGTATCGGTATCGGCTGAGTACTGGAAAAAGTGGTATCGGAGCTTCCCTAATTGGGACACCCCATTCTAATGAACACGTTTGACTACTTTAATAAGTAATTTCCACGAGTACAAATCTTAATGTTTAAGCATATAATGATATTCTAGGGTACAAATCTTACTGTTTAAACATCAATGACTACACCAATCAACGACCAAACACCAATGACTTGAACATATGGGTACAGTCATTTTAGACACTTCCAAAACTGTTGCAACAGAGATGGAAATACAATTTTTAAATACAAGAATTATGTTTCCATCTTTGCTGCCACAGTTTTGGAAGTGCCTTTTTATGTTCTAAAGAAGGGTGTCCCAATACTTTTGTCCATATAGTGTATGTACAAGTCGTCATGTTAGAATAGAAAAGGGTCCTGTCCAAACTGTTGCTATAAAATTAGAAGCACGCAATTCCCTAGAATATCATTATATGCTTAAACATTAAGATTTGTACTCATGGAAATTACTAAAGTAGTCAAACCTGTTCATTAGAAGGGGGTGTCCCAATACTTTTGGCAATATAGTGTACATACATACATACATAAAAACCATTTGTTATTTGAAATTGTAATATTTCAAAGAACAAATCTCACCGACCCCAAAGTTTTGAACAGTAGTGCATGTGTGTATAGCAAACGGCTTAAAAAAGGAAACATATACAAGACAATTTAACAATAATCAATAAATCTGAGAGACTCACCAACAGTTTTCCAAATTTGATGAGAAAGGCCTCAGTCACCACCTGCGGTCGGAAGATCTGTCAAAGCAAACAGGCACAGTCATGAAGGGATCTACCCTAAAAGACACTTCACCAACCTACAACACTGTACAACATTGCTATTCACTACCCTTGAGTCTTATTCCGTTTGAGTTCCACCAAAAACTGTCAGTCTTCACTTGAGCTTTAGCAGCTATGAAGTCTTACAGTTGTCTTGAACACGGCTGAATGTATGCTGCAGATTTCTTTCATCGTACTGCAAAATCGGCAGTCTTGGATCTATTAATGCATCATGCTCTCCGACGGCCGATAAATTGCATTTGCAATGAATCTTCTGGCAGGTTCAGAATTTTTAGGCCGCATTGCTGCGCTCTAGACGCTCAACGCTGTCAATCGTGACTTAAATCCCAGCTACGATGCGCATCGTATAGTCTGACATAAGAACGTTAATGTCACTGAGGAATGTCTGTTAAAATCTGCCGTGGGCTTTACCCAAGATCTCATCCAGGACGCGCCGTACCGTACAATCTGACAAGCAGCGATTGTAGAGGACAGCAAAAAATCGCAAAATGTTCAGCCGGTTTAAGAGAAAATGTTATAAAACCCTGCTGTTCTGTCAGAGGACATTTTTCCCCATCATGCACCATTTCGACTAAGCAACAGAAGATGTGGTATTCGAGTGCGTTCCATTTACAATGTCATCCTGGGATGTGATCCTCCTCTCTGGAGAACTTCAGCGCTGGTGTGAGAATGAGGGGGTTCATGTTTGTGCTGTAGGACTGTAATGATGTGAGGTCAGAGGTCATAGCCCTGGACAGCGAGGTATTGAGCTCTTATCCACTCTCGCCTCTGAGAAACACATTGGAACTGACCTCTGCACTGACCCCTGTGACTGATGAGTGCTGTGTGTGTCAGCGCAGTGTGTTGGTTGTCAGTGAAGCAACAGGCCAGAGAGACAGATGAGACCACAGAGAGGGCTCATCACATGAATGTATGTATGGATGCACAAACACACAGGCATGCTCTCACATTACAAGAGCATGACGCCTCTCAGAACCACACAGCAGCTGAAGAGATCAGGCACACGGGGCTCAAAGGCATAAGAGGCCAGTGAAGTCTCAAAGATGCAGACCAACCTGCTACTGGGAAGACAACCAGCTATGCCCTGCAGCATTTTTCTTAACATCAGAACACACATACACACTGGATTTGTGTAGCCAGACTTTTGACTATAGGCATGAAGTCTAGCCCACACTGCAGCTTATTCTAGCCAAGAACCGCTCACTTAGGCAGGAAGGGGTCGACTAACTGACAAAAGTTTGGACATGTTATTTTTTACTTATTTTAAGAAACATTTAAAATAATAGTAAAGCCACCACAACTGTGAAATAACACAAATGTAAGCATGTGCATTATTCAGTAACAAAAAATGTCCATTTAAATTAGGGGTGTGCGACATCACGATTTTTGTTCATGGACGATTAAAATGTCTCCTCGATCTGCTTTTGAAGAAATATCGAAGTATCGTGCTACAGTGTGCATTCTATCAGTTGCAGTTGTGGTGCCTCCGTCTAAATATACTGTACAACGCGACATAAATGTTAACTCAGTGGTAGAGTTACACTCATGGGACACTGCACTTCACAAATCACAAAAGTATATTATTTGCATGTGTTTTAAAGTCTTGCCAGTTAAACATTTCATTCACATGCTGGTCTGACATGCGCTTCTTCTGAGCGTGTACACCTAAAGCATGCACACTAAAAAGCTATCTTTCGCATCTGATTGCACTAATACTGTCAAAAACACAAGTTTCACATATAAATACAGTTGGTTATGTCTAAAGTGAAAGTAAACAGTTGAGAGAAAAACGGATGTGTGAAGGTCTTAAAGTGACAGCAGACTTATAGTACTAAACATGCTGCCGCTTGTCATTAACCCTCTGGGGTCTGAGGTGATTTTGGGGCCCTTGAGATGTTTTGACATGCCCTGACATTTGTGCTTATTTCAGCTACTTATAACATACTATTGGCCAACATGTAACATGTAATTTTTTTTTTGTATTCAGCACAAACTGTGCTGTCACATATAAATATGTGAGCAAGATGGATGTACATGTTTGCATTTTTTAGAAGAAAAAAAATATTATGCGTGGTTAGTAAGTTTTGGGGAAAAAAATGTAGCTGAAATAAGGCCATAGAACCCATACTGAATAGTTCTGAATAAGACTTTTGAGTAATCAGTCTTGTAGGCTAGAATATTTACTTCAAAATGACGTGAACATCATCCTGCTTATTCCTTCACAGAAAACAATATATTGATTTAAATTTTTAAAGACATGTTTTGTGATCGAAAGCCTGTATGCGAGGGAGTGACAATGGCCATGAATATTTAGTGATTCACACCTGAGAGACAAAGGGCCCTCCCCTAATGGCCCATCAGTGTGAGTGTTACTTTGAGGCAGGTAAAAAAGAATGTGAGGAGATTGAATTTTTTTATTTTTTTTTTATTTGTATTTTATTCACAACACAGTATAATTAAAACATACATAATGAAGGTTCAAAGACACATTACTGAGCACACTGATCTAACAGCAGAGATGTGAACAGACTTTTGAGTCATTCCTGAAAACAGATTCTGTTCAACAAGTGAAACAAGTAAACCATACCTGATATTTAAGTGTTTGCTGCTTCTTTCCATGGATTCAAGAAAAAATAACCATCATCAGCAGTCAAGGAGCTTGTTTTACCATAGAATATCAGTGTAGTTGAACATCTGATGTTGGTACAGCGCTCTCAGAGGAAAACAGTTTGAAGAGACTCCAGTGAAAGTCGCTCTTAGAGGAAAACAGTTTGAAGAGACTCAAGTGAAAGTCAGCAGGATTCATCTGTGGTGCAGGTATCTGATCACTAAAAAACAACAACAAAAACAAAACAAAAATATATATATATATAGTGATTTTGTAGTCACAGACCCACGCATGCTTTGTATTATCGTAAAAAGGACATTTTATATCCGAGAAACAAATTATTATTGTTTAGCACGTTAAACATCTATAGAAATATATTTATAAAATATATTTGAGAACAGAGTATTAATAATAAACATGGTCTAAACATTCTTAGACTCGTAGCATTCATCATGCACTCATATTACTTTTATATCGTATTGTTTTATATTATATAGAGCATGAAAACATCATCGTGTCGTAAGAAATTTAGATACAATGAAGTGCCTGTCATATTCAAAATGTTTCACTGGATTTCAAACATTTTAGTCAGGAATTAAAGTTTGGGAAAAACCCAACTAGTAAATGTTCAAGTTTATGCCACAATAACACGTAAACTAATGCAAAAAATAAACGATTACTTACTCATTAGAATGATCTCCTCGGCTGGGTCAGGTTGCGCGTCGCATCTTGTTCCTTTTCTGAGGTAAATCCTGGGTTATTCCTCTCAGCGCATCTTTTTCCAGAAACGAGCAGTAGCCGGATGAACTTCCTCATGCCCGAGACATTCCCGAGATGAATCCTCACGCTTTGTGCATGGAGCTGATGTGGGCGTTTACATGCCGCGTGCCTCACGTGGACGATTGTTATAACAAAAGCGAAAGTAGCTCGTGGGCGTGGTCACATTAAAAATAATTAGATCAGACGGAAAAACTGGACAGCAGTTCACGGAGACAGAGAAGACAGAACGCGCACGCTGTTTATTTTCTTTATTTTAGAAAAGCACAAAGTTTTGTTGTTATTGTGAGTGTACACAAATAAAAGTAGACACTTAACAGTTTCGAATGATGTATAACACTTATTTGTGAGACAAAAATCGACAGAGTATTTTTAGTTTCTTTCGCACTGATCTTAAAAAAAGTGAGCTGGTCGCGCCGGCGTGACCTTCGACACCAGGGAGTTAAAGGGATAATTCACCCCAAAATTAAAATTGTGTCATTATTTATTCACTCTCATGTTGTCCCAAACCTGTATTAATTTATTTCTTGTGCTGAACACAAAATATGATATTTTCAAAAACGTGGGTAACCAAACAGTTGCAGGTCCCCATTGACTTTGATAGTAGGAGAAAAAAAAATGCTATGGAAGTCACTGGGGACCAGCAACAATTTTTTACTTACATTCTTAAAAATAACTTTTATGTTCAACAGAAGAAAGATACTCATTTAGGTTTAAAACAGCTTGAGAGTGAGTAAATTATGATAATTTAAATTTTTGGGTAAACGATCCCTTTTAACGTTGATAAAACATCAAAACACAAAGAGAAAAATCACTCGCTGATCTTGACTGAAGAACTTCAATACAGTTGCTTTAATAGGAGTCAATGTATAATTTATACAGTGAAGTGTATATAGTGTTTTATTTTTATATTTGTTATATTTGTCTACTGCTTAATACACATACTGTACTTGAAAAATAAAGCAAAAATAAATGAATTAATAAATATTGTTGTATTTGTATATTATGTTAATTTGTAATGAGTATCTTTGTTCTTATTTTTTAATAAAGATAAAATAATGACATAAAATAAAATGATAAAGATCTTTGCCCACTTTGGCCTAAATGTCTGCCATTCTTTTTTATTTTGTATTTTGCTACTTTGTAAGGCTTTGTTTTTAAAACAGGGACACAGTTGGGCTGTACTGCTCAGACAACTTGCAAAATAGTAAAACCAACATGACAAAGAATCAGGATAAAATTGTGAATTGTGATTTTCCTTAAAAAAAAAAAAAAACATGATATTTTTGCCATATCGCCCACCCTAAATTTAAATAAAACTTTAATCCATGTCATATTGTACCTTCTTCAAATTCAGCCACCCTGAAATGATCCTTCGGCAATCATAATAATATGTGGATTTCTTTTTTCAAATTTTTCAATTTATTTCAAAAATGTTCCTGACCCCGAAATTTTGATCTGTAAATAAATTAAGCATATTAAATATTAAGGTAAAATCAAAAGTTTTCTAAGATCATGAGAAAATGAATAGCCACAGTTCATTTTCGAAGAGGATTTTTGTTTTTTCAGTGTATAGTTCTTCCTCGGAAGCTCTTACTGAAGCAGCCTGGCTACCTCGTCTCCTAGAAATGTAATCCATTAAGATCGGACATTTGGACAAATATTTGCCATATTTGAGAATAATATGCATCAGGCGGCCAGTGAATGCCTGTGGGTGATCTGTGGATGTGCTGTCTGAGACTGGCACTACACCAACACAACTCACTGTGAGGACCATTAAAACAGACAGACACAAACAATCAAAAGAACTGCCTATTACCACTCTAAGCCGCCCACTGCAGCTCTGTGTTAATGGACATCAGTGTATCCTCCTTAGATGAGTTAATGACAGTGGAACTATCAGACAGACAGCTCTATCAGCACCGAACCCTTCAAATGAGATGACTCAATCTGCCACTGAGTCTCCATGGCAAATCCTGGCCGAATGTAAAAGTGTATTTAATCAGCAGAGAGACTCATCAACTCTGCGCACTGACAAACATCTTTCTCTGAGAATACCAGATCCCTTCATATTAATTTTGGCGTGACTGAGTGTGTCAGAAGTAAATCCAATTTTGCACTGTTTGGCAACTGGTAATAATCTGTGTGTGTGTGTGCGCGCGCGTTGAAGCTGCACCGGAAAGCTCCCTAATAGATCATTTCATTCTGACACAGACAGTGATTACACTCAGTGCATGACAGGCAGGTACGGCACATTCATTCATTATTTTCTGCTCAGATGAAGACATTTAATAAAGTGAGAGGTGGCGGGATTCTGGAAAGTTTATTTTTTAGTTCGTTTAAAAGGCACATAATGATTTACACATTTACTCTTTTCAAACATTATCACAATACCTTTCTATACTTCAAAAATGAACTAAATGTTTTTTGTCATTTTTGTCCCTATGACAACGGCTGCATCTGAATATGCATTCTTCTCTAATATATAGGTGAAAAAACAATATGTGAAAGAGTATTATGACTGAATTCAGTTTTCATAAAACAGAAGGCAAAAGCAACCTGGATAATCTACTTTTTAGGCAAGATTCTGAAGTGAACATCCTATGGACAGGATCGTTCCATCCTGACGGATGACAGCTGTGACAGCTAGTGGAATCCCGGAAAATAAACCGTGGAACTTTGACCAATGAGACAACAGTTTACTCGCGCTTAATGCTGCAAAAAAACAACATGTAAAAAGAAATCTGATGCAATGTGCGCAAATCTAAATGTAATTCCACAAATAAACACAATTAATTCATTTTAACATACTTTTATTTGCGGCAGGCCTGCCCCTGTGGCATGCCCATTTATCTTGAATATTTTTTTTATTTTGGCGCCATTTTTGTTCATTTTGGTAGCATTTTTGCACAAGCCCCTGTTAAAGGGATAGTTCACCCAAAACGTATGTCATTAATTACTCACCCTCATGTCGTTCCAAACCCGTAAGACCTTCGTTCATCTTCAGAACACAAATTAAGATATTTTTTATATTTTGGCTTGATATTTAGATATTTTGGCTTGATCGTGGAAGTACCCTTGCTGTCTATGGAGGGTCAGAGAGCCCTTGGATTTCATCAAAAATATCTTAATTTGTGTTCCGAAGATGAATGAAGGTCTTACAGGTTTGGAATGACACAAGGGTGATTAATTAATGACATAATTTTCATTTTTGGGTGAACTATCCCTTTAATTTCTGACCCTGGAAGAAACAGTGTGATTAACTGGTATTTGGATGTTCCGGGTGGATGTTCTGATCTGACCAAAAGGGTACTTGGCCTGAACAGACTGTGAATCGTTGCTATTCACCTTATCTTTAATATAATAGTGTGTGCAGCCATTTGTAACTTGAACGTTCAAGGCTTCCAGTGTCATCTGCTGCACAGAAAATAGCTTGTGAAATAAGTTATTACCTATTGCACCACAAGGTAGGTCCCCACAATGTTTTTTTTTTTTTTTTACCTCAAAGCTGTACCATCCTTGTGGAGATAGAAACCCAAAATAACTAGCAAAAAGGTAAATATAGCAAGACCTGACACAGACACACACCTGTGAGGTGAGCAGATGCAGCACCACAGCCATCATGGGGAGGCTCTGCTTCAGCTGACGGGACTGCGTAGGAGAGGGGTGCTTCCTTCCCACAATGCTGCCTAACACGGACAGGATGTCATCTACAGAAAGCCCACATAAACAGAAGCAGTGAGAAATCAGCCAATCACAAACAATCCATCATGATCAGTCTGGGTAGGTGGCCGGGGGCGTGAGCAGGTGCGAAGAACTGAACCGGTTTGAACCGGTTTCATGGGGGAGAGGTGGTGTGTAGCAGCACTGATTCACAAATGAAAAAGGAGGAACAGGTCGATACCTGAGAGCCTGCTCACGTATTCAATCAGAAAGGTAATTAAAGAGAGGCCAATCAAATTCAATGTTCATTCTCATTGTCCCTGCTTTGTTTTGCCCATTTCACTCTGTTCCTTCTCAAGTGAATTCTTTGCGTTCCCTTTCCCCTCTTTTTCGTGTGTATTGTGATTGATTTACCC
Source organism: Sinocyclocheilus rhinocerous (assembly GCF_001515625.1). Lineage (NCBI taxonomy): Eukaryota > Metazoa > Chordata > Actinopteri > Cypriniformes > Cyprinidae > Sinocyclocheilus > Sinocyclocheilus rhinocerous. The sequence goes on along the minus strand of NW_015658988.1, from coordinate 499,569 downwards.
AGGATGGCTGGCAGTTCGTGCACGGTGTGACGGATGAAGAGGGTCAGGCATTTTGACAGGTATTCATTGCCGCTTTGTTGCTCCTTTCCTGGCGTGGCCTTTCGGACGTCTCTTTCAATGTACATCACCAGCCTGAGAGAAGGGTTGGCAAAACATTATTATTCATCTGCAGACACCGAGACCAAACAGAGAAAGAGAGAGAGAGAGCGAGAGAGCGAGCGAGCGAGAGGCAGATCTGAAACACACAGTGGGGAGAGGATAGATGCTTTTAATCAATTACACTCAACAGCTGGAGGGGTGACAGAATGGAGATGAAATGGTGTTGATCCTGAAACAATATCAGGAAGGGAATGAGGTCTGTCTGCCTGGCTAAAAAAGACCAGAGAAAAGCAAGATGCATCTGGCAAGGAATTGAATTTGAAGTGTATAAGGTACGGAAATTGGAGGCTGAATTACAGATGAATGAATGTGACTTGATTCAAACATGCGAACTGACATATTAGGATTGATTAATGGGGTTGGTGTTCTCTTAGTAGAAGCTTGGATCAGATCTCTTGGGATTCTGGGAAAATTGCCTTGGATCTTACATTATGATACCAGCACAATCCCTGGGGCATGATGAAATAAATGTTGTTCTTTTTATGGATGTTTTTGTACTTTTAGAATTAGGAAAAAATAAAAAAATAAAATAAAAAAAAGTAATAAATCACACATTATTGTAGTTTTTCCACCAAAAATGTCCAACCGTTTGTGAACTATATTTATGGATCAATGTTTGTTTGTACATGATACCATAATACCATGGTTAAATATGGCTCTATATTTATTCGGTTGTAGTGCATTTTAATAAAAAAAAATGATTAATTTTTTTTTTTTTTTTTTTTTTTGTCATTTCAGCCACGTATTGTGTTTGAAAGCATTCTGTTTTACAAATGACAGTGATATAAAAATGGAAATGTTTCTTTTTCTTGGAATAAAATGGCCAAATCCATGGCTAGCATTTTACATGAATATGTACAATTAAACATTTATTTATTTTTCAATCATTATGTGACAAAATGTACCTGATATGACAACATAAACTGTAGGGCTTTTTTTCCATATATAAATCATATATAATTAATAAAATAGTTTCAGTGACATCATAGAAGCAACAGTGAGCATCAAAAAACAGTTGCTCAAATGTGCACACAGTATTACTGCATACTGTGATTGTCTATTTATATTTACATTTTAATAAACATTGTTGACTTAAATACTGGTGTATATGAGCACAAAAACATTGTATGTATGCTATTCAGTTGGCATACACATAAGGGTACTTTCATGTCAGTTTTTGCCTTTATGCTGTAAATCCAGTTTTGGAATTTTCCATAGTATTTAGGATCAAATCTGATCATGCGTGTGTGTGTGAGGCCCTGGTCTGTGACAATGATAAAAACAATAAAACCTAATACAATAATAATGCATTAATTTGACAAATAAGATTTCTTTTTCAATTGAATGGGATTGCCATCAGGTAAATATATTTAGTCAAATTACTTAAGTCCAATTAATTAGAAAAGTGATAGCACTCCTCTCCTCAAAAAAACTACATGATTTGATGTATCATTTATGTTTGTAGCACAAGCTGTGTAGAAACAAGTTAAACAATAACCTTTAGGATTTGTAAGAGGCTTGTTCAAATCCCTAAACTTAAGAATGAGCAACAGTAATAGTGACGCTTGCCTTAGCAAGCACCATAAATTCAATTTTAACACTTGGCATTAGAATGTCAATGACAAAAGAGTATCTCAACACAACGCTATTGATTCAGCCTCACCTCTAGTCTCTCAAACTAATCAATTCACTACAAACAACAGAAGCGTCTCCTGAGAGAAGTAGCTAACATGTAATATTCATGATATTGTTATGTATGTCATGGACACAGTGAAGAACATAAATAAGAAAAGTAGGGCTGCCCTCGACTAAAGATTTTTCTGGTCGACCAGTAGTTGTTCATGTTAAGCGGTTCGTCGACTAATCGCACGTTTATATTAATAAACCATAAATCATAGTAATGAGCGATTAATTGCCTATGTAGCGCACGAATAAGGTTTGCCACACAGCACACCGGCAGAAGTAATGATTATGAATGCATCAGGAAAAAAGCAAGGAGACTGCCTTAACATTTTAGTAATTTGTTGATAAACCAGTGTTTGCTGTATTTTCGGCTGCAGTGATGAATTGACGATCTCCTCAGTGGATACGCCTATATTAATGTTTCAAACAGATCACATAACCTGAGAATAGTTGTTTTCCATCTGAATTGGTTCGTTTAAAAGCAGACATTTCGCTTTCTATAGATAGGCCTATATTTCTTATGCCTGAGGCAAGTATAAATGCAGTTTCGTTTTATTATTTGACGCGCTCAAATTCAAAGACCGTGACGAGACGGCAGAACGCGCACGCGTTTCATTATTTTACAAAATCAAATAAATAAAAGAAGAGTCTTTAAAGCTTACAAAATGTATAACCAGATGACCATTTGTATTACCAGAAGCGCAAGTGATCACACCGGCGCGCGCTTCCTCATTCCGCACAAACACTGAAATAGCGCACATTTTTATAGGTTAACGTTAGAGCGAGAGGCCATTTAGAGCAAGGGCGAAAGTACCACTTTTTAGAAAAACATAATTTTAAAAGATAATGTTTTAGACAGAGATATATGCTGCAACACCCAGAAAGTCACCACATTAGCAGCGGGACAAAAGTAACAAGTGTTACTTCCGTCCCGAAAGGAACTCCTGACATTTAAACCCGATTTACTTTTTTACTGAAAAACTCTGATGAGGCAAACTTTAGGATGTGTTACAGCACTAAATAGCATGTAGATTGATCATTACTGTGACACATGAAACGAGAAACACAACTTGTAATTAGAAAAAAAGTACAGCTTCAGTAATTTACTTACCGTACTTGAAAACTGCTTTCCGGACCTAACCACGGGAAAATGATGACGGAATCACGTGATATTTGGCAGCTACGTCAATGGTTGCGTGCTGAACGTGCTGTCATAGCTTGGAATGAAAATGTAATCAGGTCTCTGAGAAAATCGCTTTGTTACTTTCGTCCCGCGTTACTTTCGCCCCGGTTCTCTCCTACTATTTACATGTTTCAGATGATAATCCATATTTATGGTCAATGAATGATAGGCGAGCGTTTGGATGCCCTGGCCGATGTACTGTATATTACCGCATAGAGCAGCTGTTAACGATCTTTCGTCGCAGAATGCATGACTTCGCCACTTCCTGTGGATTATTATTTTTTCTGCGACTAAAAAAAATGTGGTCGACTAAGCCTTTTCTCATCGACTAAAGATTAGTCGACTATTAGGGGGCAGCCCAAAAGAAAAGAGATGATAGAGCTTGGGTAGAAGTGAGGATCAGGCCATTCTCAAGAACTGCTGATCACTGTAGTAGCTATCTTCTTTGATTAATAAACCACATTAAAGAAATAGAGAGGCCAAAAAAGCAATTTGTGTCACTATTTACTTCATTATTGTCTTCAACATTTTGGCTAAATTATCCAATAATAGTCATTATTCACTTCTTCTTTTCATCTCCACTTCATTTGTTCTTTTTCATACCTTTGCACTTTAGCATATTCAAACTTGACTAGACATTGTGAGAATCAACAGCAGTTAGCATCACTGACATCAAACAAGGAATGTCTTTATGCACCAAGTATGAATATGACATTTGAGAGGTATATGGCAAGATTTTCAGTTAATGAAGACTTAAGTTTAGATTTGTTCCTCATGCAAAACTATCATATGACTTGAGAAAACTTGCACATGAAGGTCACATAAGCAAAATTTCAGTGTTAAACAAACAAACAAAAAGCTGTGTGTCAATGTGGTGCATTCAGATGACCAATTTGAACATAAGCAAAATCTGCATTTAAGTTGGTCTTTATTGCCCTCACACACATTTGCAGATTGTGCATAATCTTATTGAAATTCCTACTGACTGAATTTCACAAAGCAATGGTAAATGTGACCACACCTTACAGTAAGTCGCATATATTATTTATTTATTTATTTAGGTGCCCCTTATTTGTATTAGGTATGTAATGGTACAAAAATAAATAAATAAATAAAGCAAGCAAACAAAAAATGTGTATGTATCTTGGTTCTGGAGTCACAGTTTGGTACATTTTCAGTATAACGGAGAAAAACTAAACATAAAATTCATTTTTATTTAATTAAACAGTGGCTTACTTAAATTGTGGCTGTGTATGTAAATAAATTCAATTATATTTACAATTTTCTCATCAAAGAGAGTCAAAATGGCATTTATTGTTTGAATCTCCTGATAAAATGGACATAATTTGAAGAATGACACTTTGTTTCTTATCAAAAGTAACAAAACATGAATTATTGAACAATATACGTATGTCTTGTAAAGTTTTATTCAACCATGAACTGAAACAGCAAGGCTAAAAGATCAATCTTGGGATTTAAGAATTGCTATAGATCTGCTAAAATGAAGATATATATAAATCTAGGAGTTTCAAATTAAGTTCCACATGTGCACTGGATAAAACAATGCTGTATTTTTTTGGCACATATGCATACCGAACCGAAAAACCCATACGTTGACTCGACATCAAGTCTATCCAGATACACTGTGTAGTATTTATTAAATAAATTGCAGGACCTAACATGTTCCAAGATCATTCAATCACTATTCTTACACTAAAAAGATGCAACTCTGCCAACAGTGCAGATATGTCTTTAAAAATAGCTTGTCAAGAGCAACCTATCCTCTCCTCTCCTCTCAGTGAGAGAAATTAGATTGTGAGAGAGTGAGATCCACAGCACCAGAAGTGACAGCCCGTCTCTGCCCTCAAGCCCATGCTAATTAAGAAACACTGTTAATTAACTTGTTTGCAACCAGCACTGCACACTTCTATACAATCAGTGCCTCAACATTTCCCCGCAAGCGAGTCAGTTCCTCCCAGCCCCTCATAACAAACACAAGCATGCAAACTGGCACACACAAATAAACACACACACACACACATGCGTTTCTGCTGAGGCGCGTCTCTCAAATTAGACACGGATGAAAAAGCAAACAGTGAGAAAACTGCACAGAGCCCAGCAGTGTGGGAAGGAAATGCACCCAGCAATTATACCAGAGGCTGAAAGTAAGTTTGAACAGAGGACTAGAGGGAACACACTGGATTAAACTCCAATGAGAGAGCAATCGCCTACTTAACTAGCACGCTCAACAAAGAGGAGAACTGGGACCTGGATGCAAACCTGGCAAATATATACTGTATTAAAAGTTGCACTGGCCAAACAAATCAAAAAAGAATAAGCTAAAATGAGCATTACAAACATTTAACAGCGCTTGTTTGGATGACCAAAACTCAATAATGAAAGATTTTTTCTTTCCTTTGAATTAGTTGCTCAGTGACTTGACTCTATTGAATTGTAATTGGCACTGAAATTAACAAAGAAGTTCTGTGCTCAGGGATATTCTTGGTAAAACCCTTCCGAGAATAGTCGATATAGAAAGTGCCAACAAAACTAAAAGCTTTAAACGCCTCAATGTCCAGTAAACAGAAATGTGAGACATTACAATCGGAAAACAGTACAATAGCAGCACAAATAATTCATTATATTGAATTATTTCAATGAAAACAGTAAAATGGATCATATTCATTTATATTCTATTAAAGTCCATTTATAAAGGTTTTTTTTCAATCATTTTTCAATCAATCATTTGATTGATGCTGTTTTGAAGAATTGTCTGTAAACACTTCCAAAATTAGTAACACTGCTTGTTCATGAGTTGCAAGTTCACTGACGAGTCCAAAAAATTTAACACTGACCACCCACTCTCACAGTGGACTTGGTTCTTGGAAAAATGACAAGTGTTTGTTACAGCTTTTATGAGCAATTTGCAATTATACTTAAAACACTCACCCTATGAATCACAGATAAAGGATCTTGGTATATAACTAGAGTATAAATACCACAAACCAGACTAAAACTAGACCAAAATGGAAAAGCCATGGGTGACAAACTAAGGACACACTATGACTCAGTTTCTTGTAGGTAGTAGCAATAACTTGAAGTAATCATCTTCTGTATGACTTTATCAGTCTCTTTCATGGGTTTGGAAGAATTTGGCCCATTCTTCTTTACAACGCTGCTCCAGTTTATTGAGGTTTGTGGGCATTTGTTTATGCACAAACAACTTAACTTTTGGTCTGTGTTTGTTTATTGGTCTGGCTAGTGGCTATGGCGCCGACTACAAACGCAGTTAAAGTCAAAGTACTACTAGAGCAATTCGAAAGCATGCTCTACAGCTCTCATGGTACTTTGATGTCACGCACCGATCGGTCTGCGCAGCGCTGCTTCAAGTCGAACACGTGCACCTATTGTTTTAACTTGCTAGCTAATGTAATTCACTTGTTAATTAGTTTGCTTGTTTTAAAAAATAATCTACTCTAGAGGGACTCTGTTGTTATTGATTGATTCTTTGCCGAAGTCTCCCGGAAGTTAAGTTTGAGCCACAAAAGCGTGCATGCGCAGTTGCGCAGTAATGTTTGTTTATGTTGTTGCCGTTGAAACCATCTATAAGGGAGAATTAAATCTTATTATTATTATTTGCAATGCTTTATGGGATTGCGTGGTCACCTAAATTAACTATATAATTAACATGGTCTAAGTGTCCAAGGTCTATCAAACATGTGGACAGCATTTCCTTCCCCATTAATGGTAAATTAATATTGATATCGTATGGAAAATGGGAAATATGGGGGGGGGGAATCATATTATTGGCGATTTCACCCAGCCCCGACTTATTGCTCTTAATAAAATAAAGAAATAAAAATTGGCATCACTGGCATGTGAACGTGGGTGGAATGTGTTATTCTTTTAGCTTAATTCAGAAAGTAGAGCAAGTTAAAAAAAGTACATTTTTTGCAGCCCAGTTTCAATAGATGGTCTTTCTGTACTCAGAAACAGATCTGAGCTCTGAAAGTCACAGTGTGTTTTCATAGCATGTTGATCACTAATTTCAAAAGATCAAGGAGCATTGTATTCCTTGTGCTATGGCTATTTTCAAGTATTCTCAGCAAATAAATGATCACTGATGCAAGGATTGCAAACAATATGTCTCGCCCATTTCACAATCAGTTTCCAGAAATGAAGCAAAATAAAATACAACTGGGAGAGTGTGGGCTACATTTCCAATCATACCTGGCATTGAGCTCATCTGCAGAGAATGCTGTTTGTTCTTAGATTAGACTGATTGAGCTTGACGGCTGTGTAGGTGACCTCCATTGATTCTATGTGATGTGTGTTTCAATGTGTTGAAAAGCTACAGCCCAATGAATTGTTCCCTTGGGAGAGAAATGTGAAGTCATTGGAGCTTATGGCTGAATAGGATTTCTTCCAACCTATGCAGAGAAGATTTGGGCCGATGCTTGTTTGTTTTCTATTTGTATAAGGATGAATACATGATCCCAACCTTCCTCCACATAAATAAAAAAAATAAAAAAATAAAAAAACTACTAGGATGAGCATCTGCATTTAAAACGTTATTTATGAGCACTATTAAAATATGAGCACTATAATAGCTTGCACTATCAAGCACCACTAATTCAGAACATTAATCATCATCAACAAAATTGACAACTTATACATTTTTAATACAAAGACAACAAAATTCTGAGTGACACCAGCAAAAAGAAACACAAAGAATATCAAAACAACGAAATGCAATTGATTGCTTTGAATGTCATTTGTGCTGTAATCTACCACAGCGTTCCAGTTTTCAATTTCTCTTCAGCCAAGTCTTTCTTCCAGGGTCAAGCAGAACAGAGCTACACTCTTAACTGACAGCAACTTTAAAGCAAAGCTCATCTCTTAGAATCTTGGGAGTAATTTGAAGAGAGAGCATTTTCAGGTGTGTAATTCATTTGATTGAGCTTTGAGTTCAAAGGAATCATTCTTATACTTCTCAGTGTTAATAAAAGTGATGGGATAAAACCACACAGCCTAGGCTATGCAAAGAGTTATTAGACACCATATGTCTTTTCCATTTCAATAATCTAACAAAATCTGTGTCCAACTTTAACAGAAGCAGAAGTTGTACTTTGCTTTTGTTAAAGACATCCCAACTCACACTCCAGCATTCCTCCTAAAACCTCTACTGAAGTGGTTACCCTTCACTAAACCCCACCATAAAATGCAACACAAGCTTTCAAAGTGAAATTTCCAGTGAGTGCTGAACATTTTCAATGTGTACAATTGTTACATTTTCCAGAAACAGATTAATGTGAATTTAGAAACATTTTATTTACTTTGGTTGTTGCACGTATTGCAGCAGTTCAGAAACGAAACCCCACCCTAAACCTAACCGATAGTGATAACAAAAGCAAAAGTGAGATAAAAACATATTTGGTGAAGTAGCTATGCCATTTTAGCTTGCTTCAACAAGTCTTCGAGTCGTTTTATTGAGTATCTTGACTCGTGCTTCACGGGACTTGTACCCGAACGCTCCATATCGCAAGGGCAATGCTGTACCAGGTGAGCTACAGAGCAAGTTTACTACATCGGGAAAGTCCTACATATGGAACTGGTTATGTGATGTAAATGTCAAAATGTGTTCGTTTAAAATGTATTAGGTAAAGTGTTTTGAGGTCTTAACATAGTAATGTGAAAGGAAGCACACGAAAATATAGAACAGACATAAAAATAGTTGGTGTTTTACTGACACTAGTGTTAATTTCAGCTGGATACTGCAGTGAATTGTATGCATAGGTGTGTTTTTAGAGTTTTAGAGTTTTTCCAAGGAGCCTAAGTTGTTAAAATGCTACTGACCAATCCTACCACTGCAATTTTGCTATCCACTACATTGTCTGACAAGCTGTTACTCTTGCCTATTATAATGCTGCCTTCAAGTCCACTTGGGAACTTCCTTCTTATTAGCTAGGTGAATTGTTATTAATCAGTGTGCATTCAGCTCAAGTAAATATTAACAAAGAATTACAATTAAAATTGGAAAGAGAGACAGAGAATAAATAAAGCACGACATGGTTAAAAAGCTAATTCAGTCAAACATAGAAAACAAACCTACTTCCACTTAATAAAAAAAAAGAAAAGATTTTGAGCAAATATATATTATGGTCCCAGCAGACCAGATCCAAGAACATTTTGGATATTTTGATTGATAACCCCTTTTTCTGGAGATTAATAGAAGTGATTTACAGTGTTTTTTTTTTTTTTTTTAAGTAAACACTTAAGAACAGCTCTTTTCACATGCAGTATTATCATCAACTGTAATTATAACACAATTGAGGCTTCTCTCTACCATAATTAGTACTTGCCTTGAAACACTTTTTTTTTTTTTCCTGAGTAATTTGATGTTTTGGCCAATGAGCCATCATTACCACAAATCTAAAATACACAAGAATGATATTTCATCACAAGAGCACCCATATAGAGAGCACTCCGAGGGTCCTCACAAAATTGAACACACCTCCGCTTACTGACAGGAGAAAGGCAAAAATGACAACCCTGGTGTTTACAAGTGCACCAATGCCTCAGAGTACTGTTGCTGCCAGACTGGATTAGCCTATACTAAATTTCCTACTCCCAAAAGGCTATCATTTTCCCTCTCTCAGAATGAATGAATGAATAGTTGTCGGATGTCAGGGATACTCAGCACTCGTAGGTGAGGAGGCACGTGGGAAAAATGAAAATCCGGAGACATGAGCATGATTTGCAAACCATTTATTCCAAGATGTTAAGATCAAGCAGCCCTTTATTAGTCGGACACGGCGAGCCAGCCGCTACATTACCTGAGGAAGAATAGAAATGAGGAAAGGGAACAGTGAATTTCACAATAAATTACATTTACCAGGCGCCAGGACTGCTGTGCACGGGTGGGTTTACATGCATATGGTTATAATTGGAATCCTACGCAAGATCGTTTTTTTGACTGAATGACTGGGAACAACAGGAGTGACAGGGTAACATTTTATTCCCTAGCGTTCTTTGTTATCCTGACAGTTTGATCTGTAATGCAGTGATTTGTGAACCGGCTCTTATAGACCTACAGAATGGGGTCATATATTTGGTCTTTGTCTGCTCTGTGGCAACATTCTCAACTTATCAGTGAATTATCAAACCATTGATTATATGAATTAGGTGTGTCAGAGCACAGACAGACCTCCTTTGAGAACTGATGATGGTCTCTGGGAGCAGCTTTAGATCTACTGCTGTACAGAAAATAGACCAGATTTTCTGATTAATGGAATCTAATTTAAAGAGTGGGCAGCACGAGGTGGAGATGCAAGAGAACAGCTCCAGCTAAACCAAGGACACTCAAATTCCATTTACCAGCAGCCAGTCAATAAAATAACCTGGTAAGAGTATCAATATTTCATTTTAGGCTGTTTTTTTGTACAGTAACCAACAACCAGAGTAATGGCTTAGATCAGCCCCAACTCAACAGTTAAAAACAGACCCTTTCATTTGTAGAATTTGAAATTTAAAAATGCATTAAAATTAGATATACTCTGCAAGTTTGTCCAATGAGTAACCATCCTGCTGTAATCTCTCCAAGTTGCCTGGGATATCACAATGAACATTCAAAGAATCCTTAGGATGCAGCTAAGGTCAGTGAACATGACTCTACCCTCAGGAAAAATGGGATCCATGGCAGACTAGCAAGGAAGACTCAAGCAAACATTAAAACCTGTCTCAGGTTTGCAGCTGGATGATCCTCAAGAGTTGAGGATCAAGAGAAATTGTTCCTCAAGAGTTCTGGAACAATGTCTTACAGACAGATGAACTGAAAAGTGAATGTTTTGGGAAAGGTTTTCTGCATCAGGACCTTGGATGCCTTGTCGCAGCTGAAGAAACCATAAATTCTGCTGTGTAGCAGAGAATGTTAAACCATCCATCTGTGAATTCTAGCTTAGGCACAGTTGGATCATGCAGCAAGACAATATTCCACAACATAAAAGCCAGGACCTAAAACATGCAGTTCATGTTCGAAAGCCCACAAATATCACTGAGCTGAAGCAGTTCTGTGAGGAGGAGTGGGTCAAAATTCCTCCACAGTGTGTAACTGGTGAAACTGTCGTAACTGTTTATTTGCCGTTATTGCTGCTAATGGGGGTGTAAAACAGTTGGAAACACTAGTTGTGTAGCCAACATTAAATGTATATTTTTTACAAAAGCTATGTTCAAATTGCATTTGAATATATATATATTTTCTTTATATATATTTTAAGAAGAAAACTGTTTTGTATACGCTATGTCAAAATAGCATATATGCACCAAGAGCTTGTAACACTCCAAAGAGAAAGGAAAAATTTAAATCGCATCATATGACCCCTTTAAGCTTGCTTATATACTTGTAATACTACAAGTTATGGGGGACAACAATGGAATGACATTTTACACAAGTGTGAAGGGTATTATACACAAAACTTAGTTGACCAGAACAGATCATATACTGTATCAATATCCCGACAAACAGAATGCCCTTAAATAATGTATAGTTGCCAGTACACATCATGCTTTCTTGCGATTTTGCCATCTGTCATGTGCACATGTATTTTTCATACACCTTCTGGGGGTTTTGTTAGACTAGTTAGTTATTCATATACTTTTGTCTATTTAATTCTTTTGTCCAGAGTTAGCAGTAACAAAGTTGCAGTTAGCAACTTACAGTATAAACAACTTAGACCTACAACTTACACTTACAGTATAATCGGGAGTCAGATTCATCCAAAAGTCTGATTATGTGAGGACTCCTCATTATTAACATAACAGCATACCTTACACTTACAATTTCAGGATGACTAACTATATTTTCATTTTATACATTTGTTCTTGGGACATTTCTTAGAAACATTTCCCATAAACACTTCCAACCACAATAACCACTGTCTAGCCAACCATAATCATGCTATTGAAATATTTGCATACTTAACTGAATTAGTCATATTTCTTACAATCATTCTTTTTTTTTTTTTTTTTGCTCCTTCAATTTGTACAATGCATTACAGTGAGAAGCCACCATTAAGATTTCAAATAAACTAAAATTAGAGGAAATGTCAGTTAATGGTAAGCTAGCTAAAACATTAATAAGGTGCAGTTGCATTTACTGTCGCTCAGTGAAATTTCACAGTCAGTTTTGCATGAGCTCCCCACACAGATTTTGCTTGGGTTTAAGTTGGTCAGACAAATCGACCATGTTAACCAACAGAAATCAACTTGGTTTGAAAGTGACTTCATGCATCGCTACACTATTGACGATGGGCCTTTCTTGCCTGGGAAATTTTTTAAATTTAACAGCACCTTTACCAAGCAAGAGCTAGAATAAAACGTTTTTGGGTAAGCTGTTACCACCTAAAATTACCCAGAACAACCCAGCAAACCACTGACAACCCAGCATATACTGTAACTGTAAAAATGAATTAGACCTAGTCCATAAAACAGATCCAAATCATAAATATTTCATTGTGACGCTCAAAGGATCACAATAAATATGAAAAATAAAACCCAGATGGATGTTATGGAAATCCCACAAACACATTGTTAGAGTATAATGGCGTTAGAATTATCAGTTAACCGCAGTAGCGGTTAATAGTTATCACCACTTAAATAAAACCGTTTTCTACAATGCAGATATTCTGCAAAGTCCATTTCTGCGGCCTCTAAAATGAAACATTCTTATCTCGACGTTTTAAATTAAAAACTCCAGTAGAGCTCCAACCCCTCCTCCATCAGAAACCTCCAGAGGACCAATCCTAGAACAGAGACATCTCCTCACTACCTCTGAGCTCTGCTGCCGTCTCATTGAGTTAAAAACATCCCCTTATCTGGGAGCTGGGAGAACTCCATGTGTCTGCTCAGACCAGAGAGGGGCTGGGCACAACGTGTCCGGTTTGACACGTCTGAGGCAGGCTGCAGCACTCATCTGACAGGCCTGCATGCAGCAGACGCTGCACAGCTAATTAGAGAAGTGTTTACGAGAACAGCGAGGAAACGCTCTCACTCTGGGAGATGGAGCGCTGGGTCAGTTCTGACACACTCCATCAGTGCGGCACTGCTTGGACTCGGAGGTACATGGAGAAAATGAGGAAGAGAGAGAGTGCAAGAAGAGAGAGCACATCTCGTTCCTGGGCTTGTTGCAGAGGAAACGCTAGTGATGACAGACATCCTGTGTTTGTAAGACAGTGATGAGGCCAATTAGGAGCTTCAGCTGTTCAAGACTGGCTTCAAATTAAATATAGATGAATTAGGAGGACATGATTAAAGAAAATGACCGGCTGTATTCTGAAGATGTACATACAAAAGGAATAATGAGATCAGTTTCAAGATCCACTCTTCTTATGTAAGATCGAAGGAAAGAGACTCAATGATCGAAAAAGTAATGGTTTTAAATGGTTGGCCTGTTTCTGTCATTGGTTTCGTAGTTAGAGGTCAAGCCAATCTGCTGCAAAGCCAAAAGGAGCTGGATTAAGGAAACCAATTTATAGAGTTTGTATTGCAGATTGTTTTTTGTTTGTTTGTTTGTTTTTTGCAATGCTCTGAAAGTGCCACAGAGTCTCAGTGTTTTCTTTTTCAGGGAAATCTATTATTAATGTATCACTTACAGCTGTCTCTGCATATTAAACTGGGATATGTTTCACCTTTAAGAAATATTTAGAGTTTTTATTATTATTTTACTTTACAAATGCATTTTAGTTGTTATATTCTAATCATCTAATCAATTTGTTTAATATCAATAATAAAAAACTGAGATTTATGCATTATCTGAAAGCTGAATAAATGAGCTTTCCATTGATGTATGGTTTGTTATGATAGGGCAATATTTGGTCGAGATATTATTTGAAACTACTATTTGAAAATCTGGAATCTCAGGGTGCAAAAAATGTAAATATTGAGAAAATCGCCTTTAAAGTTTTCCAAATGAAGTCCTTAGCAATGCATATTACTAATCAAAAATTAAGTTTTGATATATTTACAGTAGGAAATGTACAAAATACCTTCATGGAACATGATCTTTATCTAAAATCCTAATGATTTTTGGCATAAAAGAAAAATTTATAATTTTGACCCATACAATGTATTGTTGGCTGTTGCTACAAATATACCCCTGCGACTTAAGACTGGTTTTGTGGTTCAGGGTCACATATATACGCAAGTGAAATTACAGCATGCAGTGAGTGTTCAGTTTACTTAATTTTACTGCACTGGTCAGCTGCAGAAAGATTTACAGTACATGCTCTACCAGCTAACATTGACATGATGCATCAGACACTTTCAGGGAGGCTGGCAGATGGTGACGAGCAATCATAATGCTTGTCATCATGTTTAACACCCTTTCACAGCATCTGCAGTAAACAAAAAAAATGCTCCTGAATTTGATCTTCAGTTATGTTCAACCAATAGTACTTTTCTACTAATCTTATCTGAGGAAATGACATTGGAAGCATAGAGCGATTTGAAGAATGAGAGAATAACACTCATCTATTTAAGTTTTTATGCTGCGTCTAGAGGCAGCTCTCCCCTTATATATTCTCATCTATAATCTATCATCTTTGAATTTCATGTAGCCTATACGTTATAATTTCTTAAGTAGAACTTTTTGTTATCAACAACCCAAACCAAAAACATCTCACAGGGCTGAAGATTTCAATGTTTTAATATTTAACTAGTCTAAAAACTTACAGTAACTACAACCTGATTCAAATAACATTCACTTAGGACTAGTGGTCGACCGATATTGGTTTTTTTGATGGCCGATGCCGATATCTTGGAAAGCAGGGTGGCTGATGGCCGATATAAAGCCGATGTAATTTTATTTATCTTAATTAATGTTTAAGAAATTTGAAATCATTAATGTTCATTAATAGACATTCAAAGATTTGTTCAAATGATTTAAATGCGTATTTGCTGAATGCTGATGGCAAATGAGAAAGTATTATAATGTTTGCCTTTCTATTACTAATAATATAAAAGCAATCGTTATAATACTTTTTGTATACATTTCAATTCCTTTGTTTAATCGTTCTATCTGATTATTAGACAGACTTCTATCCGTATTAGACAGAACTGTTAACGACGACGGCGGACAAGAGGGAGAAGGTGAGTACTGTGCTCAGGCGCTGCCGCTGTCAAAATAAAAGTCAGTCGCATCGGCCAAACAGGAAAACTTATCGGCCGATGCCGATATTTTAAAAATGCCAAATATCGGCAGATATATCGGCCTTGGCGATATATCGGTCGACCACTACTTAGGAATCGTAAAGTTACAGCGCCTTTTGTAGAGCTGTTTTACAGCTGAATCGCACATTGACTTAAGTTGAATAATGAACAACATTTCTGCCTTTTGTAAAACTGCTTATAACTGAATTGAACCTGTATCAAATTTAATACATTTCACACTGTTATTAATTAATTAACTAATTGTTACATTAATTATAATTATTTTGCTCAAAAAATATAAATCATTATTGCACTTACACACAAGAACAAATCAAGAGAACATCAAATTATATGGTTTGCATATTTAGTTGCAGCAAACAGCACAAATGAAAAAAATAATAAAAATCTAATTATATGGTTTGCATATTTAGTTGCAGCAAACAGCACAAATGAAAAAAATAATAAAAATCTAATTATATGGTTTGCATATTTAGTTGCAGCAAACAGCACAAATGAAAAAAATAATAAAAATCTAATTATATGGTTTGCATATTTAGTTGCAGCAAACAGCACAAATGAAAAAAATAATAAAAAATCTCAATAGAGGTCACTAAACTCCAACTTACATGCTTGCTCACGTTTTCAGCTCATCAGTGTTTTCTCCATAATGTAGAGGTTGCCAGGTTGGAAAGATTAAGTAAACCACTGGACGGAAAATGTATTTGCACCTTGTCTACACCGGACACGATCAGTGCGATGCACCGTGCATGTAGCCTTCAAATATTGTTAAATTATGTGAACACTGTATAAAAAAAAATCAAATGAAAGTAATAGGGATGTAACAATATTATCAATATCATGATATTGCGATATCTTGATATTATCGTGGTCACATGACCACGATAATATCATATTATTATATTCTAATTTGCTTGGCTTCCTAAAACACCAGTGTGAATGTAATTTAGACTGAGACAGTATACTAGGCTTGTGATGGTGAGGAAATTTTCCCACCGATTAATCGACGTGTGACAACACCGGTAATACCGTTATCACCGTTGTGTAGTTTCCCCCCTTTTCTTTCCGTTTTAAATAGCTTGTAAAAGCGCCGTGCACATTTTACTTTCACTTTCAAATTAGCTGAAATTCGGTGTCAAGCAGTTGTTTGTTTTTAGTTTGTTTGAGTTTTCCCTCTTTTCCTCACTTTCCTTCGCTTTTAAATAGCTTAAAAGCGTTGTGCGCATTTTACTTTCACTTTCAAATTAGCTGCAATTCAGCGTCAGTTGCTTGAATTCAATTCAAGCAACAACAAAATACAACGTAGAACATAGAACTTTTATTAACAAAACGAATAAAAATACACCATGCTATATGCCTAATATAAAACAACAAATAACTTAGACAAAGTTTAGGTAAACAAAACTGAAGATCAGTAAACACTGTGGAACCAAATAAATAGGAAACGTAGGTTTATTAGCAAAACGAATAAGAAAGCTTGGAGACACGGCATACTTGATGTAAAATAAAATAAAAAATACACAAATAAAAATCAGAAACACTGTGGAACCAAATAAATAAGAAACGGATGTTTAAAAAAACTTCCAATATCACCTTAGATAAATGGCAGAAGTCAACAGGCTTTTCAAAATCCAAAATATTGGATATTATAACAGGCGCTTTTGCATGTCGTAAACTCTTCTACCATCGTCTTGTCTGTCTCACCTCACTCTTCTTGTCAGCTTCTCCTCACGTGATAAATGAAATATGATCTGTGATGCGACTGTCGTTCGGCACGCTGTGTTCAATTTTAATTGTAGTGTCTGTTCTCTAACTGAACTAAATGCTTTTTAGTACTATAAAAAAAATCTAAACGACGGTGGGGGCGGTGCCGAGGTGGGCAAGTGACATAACCGGTGTTGCAGCTTCACACCGGTAAAACCATCAACACTGTCTATCGCAGCAAGCCTACAGTATACCACAACTAAAAAGAGGGTTGAGTTCCCTGTAAAGTTCAGGTACAAGTTAATTCACTGACTTTTTTATGACTTAAGTTTTCTTAGAAACATGGGTTGGAGCTCATAATTTTGAACTCTCAAAGTGCATTAGATAGAATAATTTAACTTTAAAATGTACAAAATTTTATTTTTTTCCCCCAATTCTTCATTTGTCTTTTTTTTTTTTTAAATATCGCAATAAATATTGTATTGTGGACTTCATATCGCAATATTATCGTATCGTGAGATTTTGATATCGATACATCCCTAAAAAGTAATAAAACAAAGAAATACGTTATTGGTAACAGAAAAAGTGGCTGGTCTATTGCACTTAATGCTGCAAGACTTAAAGGGATAGTTCACCCAAAAATGAAAATGAGCCCATTATTTACTCACCCTCAAGCCATCCTAGGCGTATATGACTTCCTTCTTTCAGATGAATCCAATCGGAGTTATATTAAAAATTGACTTTGAGCTTCCATGCTGTTTAATGGCAGTCAGCGGGTGTTGCAGTGCATCAGTCCAAAATACGTGAAATAAAGTGCATGCATTCATAATAAAAAGTGCCTCACATGGCTCCGGGGGGTGAACAAAGACCTCCTGTAGCGAATCGATGCATTTTTGTAAGAAAAATATCCATATTCAAAACGTAATAATCACTTTAATGTAGCTTGCGCCAACAGTTGTACACGGAAGCAGCTCCGGGAGGATGACGTAAGATGTCGGCATTGCGCATGCACTGGTGAGTCTCGTGAAAACCAACGTTTGTTTACAGGAGCAAAGGAAGCAAAGTTTCCTTACTTTAGCAAAGGAAAACCAGTCTCCTCTTGGCTTATATCGAAATCCTCTGACATTCTTCTTTACAAATCATCGTTTTGTACTTCTAATTCGTGACCGTTGTTTTGTTTTGATCTCTCCCCTGCGCTTCCGCTTTCGTCACTTTTGAGTGGCGCATGCGCAACGCCGACATCCTACGTCATCCGCCCGGAACTGCTTCCATGTACAACAGTGAGCGCAAACTAGATTAAATTATTACCTTTTAAATATGGTTATTTTTCTTACAAAAGCCCATCGATTCGCTACAGGAGGACTTTGTTCACCCCCCAGAGCCGTGTGAGGCACTTTTTTATTATGGATGGATGCGCTTCTTTTGGACTGATGCACTGCAACACCCGCTGACTGCCATTAAACAGCTTGGAACATCAAAGACAATTTTTAATATAACTCCGACTGAATTCGTCTGAAAGAAGAAAGTCATATACACCTAGGATGCCTTGAGGGTGAGTAATTCTGACACATCACATTGGTTTTGTCCTGTCCATTGCTATGGTCATCACAATGTCAAACATCGCAATTTAATACAGTTGTCACTCCTGAAACTCTGCAGGGTGTACTTAGCATAAAAAATAAAACCTTTATTCAAATGATGAATGGGTTACACACAGAAAGTGAACAAAGACACTCACACTGATATCAGTCCAGTTCAGCCGCAGCACAAGCTCACTGACTAAGTGAAAATCTCTCATTATAATAAAAAAATCTGTGTATTCTGCACATACAATGCTCGGTACTGTAAAAACACGTTGTAAATTGAAACCTTTGATGCTCCTCAAAGACACTCACGCAAATATGCTAGCATTTGAAAGCAGCCGCCTGTTAGCGGGTCGGTAATCTGTGCGACTGGCACTGTGGAAAGGCTGGCACTTTGGAAAGGCTGATATCACTACATTTTAAAATGTAAGTATTTGTCTTGGTACCGAAGTACCAGTATTTTTGAGACAAACTTTATAAACAGTGATTCTGTCTACACTGGATACGCTGTGACTTGATCAACAAATCCCTGACAGTAAACTGATGCCTCATTCTATTCATGACATACTGACAATAAAGGACAAATGATTCACTGTGAAGCTGCTTTGACACAATCCGTATTGTATAAAGCACTATAGAAATAAAGGTGACATTAGAGTAGTAACATTTACCTTAATATACTACTATGAACCTTTTAGGATAAAAAAAAAAAATGGCACAAAGATGTCCTCTTGAGGGGACTGGCCCAGTGCCAAGCTGTTGTACCCCAAAGTCACATTCAATGGCACAGAGCTGTTTAAACTATTATGAATGACGTGTGAAAATCTACTGAGCTTCCTGCTGAGTTTTGTGAAACTTTTGCAGTCATAACATACAGAAAAGTCACTGAAATTCTTAAAAATCTTTAAACAAAACAGCTACTGTCCAGTGGAGCAACAGACCCACTGGAGTTCCCTTCCTCTCATGCATCTCTCTACCAACCATTTATGAAACATATATGATATTGATTTAGTCCATGTGTTTCCATACCTTGTTAAAGTCCATGTGTTTCAGTCCATGTGTTTCCAGTCCATGTGCTTCCATATCTCCCTGAGGGTCTCTTTCTGATTCATATGTGTGTATTGTAGTGTAGTAGTGTGGTTTATGATGTGTTTGTACTGTACTTGGATACGGGGCACAAGAGGAACATCTATCCTTCTTTTTCCTTTGTGCCCGTGTCTTTGTTTACCGTTCTGTGTATATTTGGCTCTCAGTGCTATTGAGGAACAGAAGCATTTCACCAGATCTATAATGCGTGCGCTCTGTCGATGCATCCTGCACAGTTGGTTGATGGGATTTCATTGTGTAGAGTGTTTACCTGGAGTTACAGCAGAGCAGAAGCATCTCTCTGTTGTTCATAAGGACCTGCAGAAGAACGAGGAAAGCCTTGGCACGGATGACTGAAGACGGACTCTCCAGAGAGCGGATTATCTTCATAACAAAGTCCTGCAAAGAGGCGTTCAAGCCGTTAGCACAGTCTTGTTAGCGCACATGCATCATTTAAAGAGACCGGGAGGTCTCTGGACATTTAGTGTGGCATAAGCCCCAATTGTCTGACAGTAATTTGACAGGTGCTATCACTTACACAGCAAGGTGCTGGAGGGGATGGAAAAGCCCCCCAAAATGCACTTGATATAAAACAGAGGTTAATAAGCTAATGAGTTCCACAGCATTTAGTGGGCAGCAAATCAGGAGGAATTGATTAACTTTCACTATCACCCTAATTGGGGGGGAACTGGCAAAAGCAAAACAATCCGAAACATTAGGATTAACTACAGCTCGAGAAGGGGAGTTAATTAATTTCAAACGCACCTACTGTACTCTCGGCATGGATCATAATTACATCAACAGTATTCCAAGCTGCACTCTGAGATTGCGGCACTTCCTTACCCAATTAGCCCAGTCGCTCGGCGCTTCGTTGAAATTTAAATTCTATGCTAGACAATGTATGAATAAACACGCCGCGTTCTGGACTTCTATTCGTCAGGGGAATTAAGCTGCGAAATCCACAGCAGTTTATAATTGGTCCAGAGGTGATCCAGTAAGTTTTAAGATTTTTTTTTTTCTAATATTCAGACTCAAATTGGAAATTTGCATGCAAATGAATACAGGTCAAAGAAAATTAGCATTGTTAATCTGAGAGGGCCTTGAAGGCAGTATACAGTGGCATTTAAATCAATTTCAACAGCCCATTTTCCGATTGATTACTGCCTCAGATAAAGAGCTAAACAGAGTTTTGTTCATTCTTGACACGCTCCATGGCCTGCATTGCTTCACGGACTGCTGGCTAAATCTAGGAGAAACAGAAGTTTCAGTTTTTGAAAAGAGGTTAGAAAACTTTTGAAACTTGAACTTTTTAAAAGAATTGTATCGGGAAAGAACTGCTTGCAAAGATGATTGCTTATGAAGACTAGACATTATTGTTGAGGTAGTTTGATTAAATGTAGGAAATAAAAACACTACCACTATTATTTTTTTAGAGAAACAAACACTTTCTCTTGTTACAAAAGATTTGTATTTAAAATAAATGTTGTTCTTTTGTACTTTTCATTCATCAAAATATTAAGCTGCACAACTGTTTTCAACTTTCAATACAGGGTTTCTACAGATATGAACAAGTGAAATGTAAGACTTTTTAAGACCTTTTTAATACCACCTTATATTAAATTTAAGACCTAAACCTGTAATGGAAATACACATTATATTACATACATACTGTATATGTAATATTTAATGTGTTAAATATTTATTAGTACGATATACAGTGAACTTTTTATATCAGCAGACAATATTCCACACAAAATATCCCCACAAAAGTACCACATCACCGAGATTTTTGGTGGTGTAATCAATTATTCTGAAGCAATATTTTCATCAGTGTTTTATCAGCTTTTACATACTTAAATCTGTATATTTTTATTTACCTTTAAAAAGGCCTATTTTTTAAACTTTCATGTCAAATTATTACAATATATCAATAAATTCTATAGAGCTGTTACCAGTCAGATTAAATAATTTACACTGCAAAATTACAACTGCAATAAATAATGTTATGAGATTAATGTTTTAAATACATTTATGAATATACAAGACAACAACACAAGAAATGTTGGGGGGAAATGTATACTTTTCAACATACAAAACTACTATGGAATCATATGGGTAGCAAAATTCATTTTGAAATGTAATATGCAAAATGACAATGGTGCGGAAAACTACCACGGTGTAAGGTGGCAAGTAAATAAGTGTAGAATCTGCTTATGTGCATCAATCGGAGTGTAAAACAGTGACTACGTTTACATGGACATCAGTAATCTAATTATTTACCTTATTCTAAATTAGAATATTCCTTTCATGTTCCTGTTTTACATGTTATAGTACATAGTTTGATTAATGGCACACGTCATTACGTCATCACGTGACGCCACCCGACGTCCCCTCCGGAATTTCACGTATAAACATATAGTTCGTCTTCGTGATGATGCCGTGTACGGTTTCATTTTCAATTTTATGAAAGCTTCAAGTGCAGTTAATTATTTGTACGTGCATACAGACGATGGAGGTGTTGAAGCTCTTTTATTTGCCGTCAAACGGTTGAGCACTGCTGTGTGAGTATCCTGTCGCAAAATGCAGCGAAAAGTCCTACACGACGGTAAAAATGTGATTAGGGTGTTTACATGTCTATTCTGCACTTCAGTAATGCGACTAAAATAGGAATACTCCACATGTCTTAATTCGATTTCTGTTTACTTCGATTATGACTTTAGCCGGATTAAGGTAATCAAAAATCTCTGTTTACATGGTAGATTCTTAATCAGAGTATTGTCTTAATCGTATTAAAATCGGAGTATTGTTGTCCATGTAAACGTACTCAGTGAGAGATGTTGAGGCAGGTGAAAAGCGTTTAGTTAATGGGGAATATTGATCTATTGTGCGTCTTGTTGCCGAGCCCCGCCTTGATATAATGATTCGACAGGTTGGGGGCGTGATCGGCTCGGAATGCATTTTCAAATCCACATTGACTTAAACTATATTATCGCGGGGTATTTAATGAAAATGCAATTGAAACGTCTTAAGTGTAAGTGTCAATGCATTTAAGAAAAAATAACAATTTTTGCAATGATTTTGCTGCATTTTGCTACAATTATCATGCGGTATCACGATGAAAATGCAATCTCAAGTGTCCTACCCGTAAGTCTAAATGCATTTAGGAAAAATGGCATTTAAATTATAATTTTGCTACAGTTTTTGCTTGGACATGTTAAACATATCTAATCAATTTTGGTAATACAATTTAATTTTAATTTTGCAACTTATAAAGCATTAAAATGTTTTTAATTTACATATTAAAACTAGTGTAGAAAATGGCAAATGTAAATTATATAATTGAATTTTCATTTTCATTTTGCACTAAATGTTGCACATATGGGTATGGGAAAATATAAGTTTAAATACAGAAATACATCGCCATTTTACATATTGCATTGTCATTTTGCATATTACATTTCAAAATGAATTTTGCTACCCATATGATTCCATAGTAGTTTTGTATGTTGAAAAGTATACATTTCCCCCCAACATTTCTTGTGTTGTTGTCTTGTATATTCATAAATGTATTTAAAACATTAATCTCATAACATTATTTATTGCAGTTGTTATTATTGTTATTTGCAGTGTAAATTATTTAATCTGACTGGTA
>NW_015658988.1:469216-475809 GCF_001515625.1 Sinocyclocheilus rhinocerous | reverse complement strand
GCAACTTATAAAGCGTTAAAATATGTTTTTAATTTACATATTAAAACTAGTGTAGAAAATGGCAAATGTAAATTATATAATTGAATTTTCATTTTCATTTTGCACTAAATGTTGCACATATGGGTATGGGAAAATATAAGTTTAAATACAGAAATACATCGCCATTTTACATATTGCATTGTCATTTTGCATATTACATTTCAAAATGAATTTTGCTACCCATATGCTTCCATAAACTACCAGTAGGTGGCGGTAAGTCACTTAATGAATGAGTCATTGAGTCATTGATTCAACCGATTCGTTCAAAATGCTGAATCATTCAGTAACAAAACACCGCCGAGTGTTGCTTGGAGAATGAGCAATACTTCTGTGATCTTTGTTTGGAACTATTTTCGTTGGTGAAACGGAACAAAACAGTAAATATTGTGTCTAAAATGTAAGTAACTTATTAACTATACTTGAATATTTAACTACTTGTTTATTGAACTAAAATCAATGTAACATTTGCAATCGTGAGAATATTCAGCAAAATAGCTCCCTTGGTATGCTACTGAAATATATCATGTTATAAATAAACTACACATTTTGAATTTATACCTCAGTGTGTTTCTTCTGAGTTTTTTTATGTGTTCTGTTACGCTCATTTGTTCTGAAGTCTCTCACAAAGAGACAGGCAGCGATCTTAATACCAGAAATACACTATCCATTATCAATCGCTGTTTACGTAGAATGTAATAAAATCAGAAGAATCATTATTTCGTTTCGAAGCTTCGCTGGTCATTTTTTTGTCAATTAAGTTTTAATCAGGCTGTTTGTCCGGTCGGGCAAGTAAAAAAAAAAAAAAAACATTTTACAATTATTATTGAGAACATTATATACACAAAGAAGTTTGATCGACCTGTATTCTAGTAACATTACTGCGATTCTGTCTGATGACGCAGTAGCTACCCAGGGTGGGAGAAAAAAGATCTTCGGTCTGTCCAATGATTGTAAACGGTCATTAGGTCTGTCAGACTGGAGATATTTTAACGGTAATGTGACCAAACATATTTAAAACACATCAAATCTGAATTTAAGACATTTTAAGACTGTTTAAGGCCTTTTATTAGAAAAACGTTATTTAAGACATTTTAAGACTTTTTAAAGACCCGTGGACACCCTGTAATAAGAAATGTTTCTTGAGCACCAAATCAAATCATCAATATTAGAATGATTTATGAAGGATCATGTGACACTGAAAACTGAAATAATGGCTGCTGAAAATTCAGCTCTGCCATCACAGGAGAAAAACAATCTCAAGTTAAACATATTAAAATAGTATTATATTAAATACATTAAAATAGTAATTTACAGTTTAGGAATGGACAGTTTTCACTGTATTTTAATTAAATAAATGCAGCCTTGGTGCATTAAAATAAATTAATAAATAAATCCATCCATCCATACATACATAAATCTTTCTGACCCCAACAACAGTGACAAATAAATTACAGTACACTTTTTAACTTTAAGTAATGAAATTTGTTCAACCTCCATTAAAAAAAATAAACAGTCTCACTATAGTTATTTTAAAAAGTGACGTGACATGTGGCCAAGTATGGTGACCCATACTCGGAATTAGTGCTCTGCATTTATCCCATCCAAAGTGCACACACACAGCAGTGAACACACACACACCCGGAGCAGTGGGCAGCCATTTATGCTGCGGCGCCCGGGGAGCAGTTGGGGGTTCGGTGCCTTGCTCAAGGGCACCTCAGTCGTGGTATTGAAGGTGGAGAGAGCGCTGTACATTCACTCCCCCCACCTACAATCCCTGCCGGTATGAGACTCGAACCCGCAACCTTGGGTTACGAGTCCGACTCTCTAACCATTAGGCCACGACTTCCCCATGAGTAAACACTATGTGATTAATTGAATTAAAAATACATATTTCTCAATTAATTTGAAACAATTGAAGAACCATGGACCAAAGTAAAAAAAAAAAAAAGTTCCACCTCCAAAAGTCAAGGTTAAAAAAAAAAAAAAAAACTATTCTGCCAGTCTTTCTGCAGGGGTTACTAACAAAAGAGAGAATGCTGAGTGGCAGTGAGGCACAGCGGCTGTCAACGCAGCTGCTTCAGAACACTGTATAGTTGCTGAGATGAACAAAAATGGTCCGATCTCAAAGTTGTTGACCGATGAAGCGCTGCCAGTACTAAGAAAGATACAGGCTGTCAATAACGCAACGCAGAGAGAGAGATGGCACAGGATGTACAAAGTGCGTGTGCCAAACTGAAAGAAATCAAAAACTTATAGGCAGAAATTGTTTAAAAAATGAATATCTAAATAAATAAAAATACTGCACTATTTGCAGCATTTCCTTCAAATTGGACATTGAAATTCTAAACTGCTGCTACACTGGCATCCCTGTTGGGAAGGTCTGAATTCTGACATACAGTCTGAATAGAACTGCAATGCCTAACGAGTTAAAAAAAATGCCAAAAAGCTTTATACATACAGTACTGACACGTTCTATCACAAGTCACGTGTATTAAAGGAGACTAGGGGCAATTGCAATGCACTAAATGTTACAGGTATATATTATTTTTTATACTATTACAATACTATACCTAAAGTGTTTTTTTTTTTTTTTTGATGTTCACTATGTTGCAAACATGGATTTTATCTCAAGGTTGTTGGTCATAAGCTACAAAACATGAATCATAGATGCCAACGGTGTTGCTGGTAACTACTATACAAGATTTCATCATGGTTCATTTTTGTACATTTTTGATAAACGTCCTGGCCTATTCAATATAATGAAATGAGAGCAGATCTTTCAAAAATGCTTGCACTTATGTTACAAGTCATCTGAAGACTGATGGTATTGTAGCTTTGTTTAATGAAGAAACCAAAACTTTTACAGAATGTTTACTGATAATCTTTCAGTGGCTTGTCTGGAGTTAAATTCAAGAAGCAGATCAATCAGATTTATAAACAAATCATTCAAACTTTTTTTTTTCTCTATGAACTGGATGAACTATTTACTGGAAAGATCTAACCCAAAAAGATGATTCATTCACAAATCAGAAATAACTAAATTTCTTACATACTTACAAAGATGCCAAGATTTTCAATGAATAATGTCAGTCTGTTCATCACACAGAGATATCACATAAGACGCTTCATAGGACTTTCAATGCACAAACCCAGAGACAGGTTTTGGAACAATTGGTTTATATTTTGACTTTTTGAAGCTTGAAACCTCATTATAATGAAAAAGTGACTAGGAAACATCACTGAATAAATGTACTGTATAATTTTGCGTTCCACAGAGGAAAGCAAGTCATACAGGTTTGGACAACATGAGAAAGAGTTAATGACAACATATTAATTAGAGATGCACCGATCGATCGGCCAGGGATCGGAATCGGCCGATTTTCCTCATGATCGGCCCGGATCGGTGATCGGTCGATCAGTCTCACTTCTTTCCGATTCCGAGCTGATCCGTTTGTTACCAGCGGCACAGGCAATATCGTCAGTATTTTAGTCATTCCCGCAGGTTTCGCGCTTACACCAAAAGTGCGCACACCAGAACTGATCAATATTAGTGGAGCGTACACAAGCTGCACTCAGTCTCAAATAGCTTGAGAGCCACAAATACCAAAATGAGTGGCTAACTGCGCTAAAACGTTCAAATACATACAAAATTATGTCAAAATGCCCGTCTTGGCGAGTATCCAGTTAAACACAGTTATAACTGTTTAGTTGAGAAAGAGAACGCATGTTGTGTAACAGTATTGGGTCCGTGGATAAACTCTTAAAGGGACCGCGGCAGATCACACTAACAAAAAAATGGGAAATCGGAATCGGCCAAGAAAATTGCAATCGGTGCATCTCTAATATTAATTTTGGGTGAACTACTGATCATAAAATGTTATGAACAATTTTATCAAATAATCTCGTTGAAGACTTCAACAGACCTATATTTTAGTAAAACATATTTAGTCGTTTAATAATATGAATTGATATGACAACTTCTCTATCAAGGTATGTATATTAATAGTACTGTTGATTTTTTTCCCCCTAATGAAAATAATTCAAAAGAGAGAGAACTGTGAAATAAGGATAAGGGAGAGGAATATGGTAAGAATGAAAAGAAAAACGGAGTGAAGAAAAGAGTGCAGAGGACTAATAGTCAGCAACAGAAAAACAGAGAGTGGTAGAGAGCAGTGCAAGAGTAAGTGCCGTCATAAACGCACTCGGAATGCAACAAGGCGTGTAAATCTGAGCAGTGTCCTTTGGGTTTCTTTGAACAGGAAGTACAAAACACCATGTTCTCAGGGCAATTGCACGGATGCTCCCCTGCTCCAAACTTAACTCAAAGAAATCTCACCTAGGACTTCACATGCTAGAATTGCTGTGTGCAACTGAATTGTATGCAACACAGCACATACACAGCGTCCTTTCCCGTTTCCCTACTGATATGCTTCTCAACTGTTTTTAACACTCTCATTAAAAGTGAAAGGAAAGAGTGTAAATGTTTTCTGAATGCAATGAGAGAACATGAGAGAAAATAAACACATCAATCATTAAGGTGCGTGTTTCGTTCACACCACCACTTTATTCATATTTAAATATATAAAAACATGTTTGTATATTTCTGATAACTATGAATTATGCAGCCCACATCAAATCCCAAAACCTCATCTTAAACATTGCCAAGACTGAAAAACTATAGAATTATTTATTAAGAATGTGCACACTTGGTTTACATTAGAAAACCTGCTATACTTTGGAAAACTTGCTATAAATATTTTGGGGATTGTTTGGTCTAGACACTGGCATCCTGATTACAAATATAAATATACTTGTGCACGTATAGTCCATTTGAAAATGTTTATATACTGTAGATGTTTACTTCTGAGGCTTATTTCTTTAAGATAAAAAAATGCAACTATGTTTGGATAATCAAATTCCACCATAAGAAAATGGACATGATTTTATTTAACATTGCATTTGGACTGGATTTATAAATAAATAATTCGCTAAGAAGGTACCTGTCCATAATTTAGGCAACAGGCAAAAATGGGAGTTTTTTCAATTTTTATATATATATATACAGTGCCTTGCGAAAGTATTCATACCCCTTCATTTATTTCACGCTTTGTTATGTTGCAGCCTTATGTTAAACTGCTTTAAATTAGTTTTTTTCCCACATCAATCTACACCATAATGACAAAGCAAAAAAAAAAAAAAAAACAGAACTGTCACAACTTTGTAAATTTATTAAAAATAAAAAACTGAAATAAGTACATTGCATAAGTATTCTATACTAAATAACTTATTACTTAGCTGAAGCACCTTAACAGCCTCAAGTCTTTTTGGGTATGATGCGACAAGCTTTGCACATCAGCATTTGGAAATTCTCTGTCATTCTTCTCCTCACCTCTTCACCTCTCAGGCTCTGTCAGGTTGGATGGGGGCAGATGCATCATTTTCAGGTTTCTCCAGAAATATTTGATTGGGTTCAAGCTCAAGCTTTGGCTGGGTCACTCATGGACATTCACAGAGTTGTCTATAAGCCACTCTTGCTGTGTTTAGGTTCATTGTCCTGTTGGAAGGTGAAGCTTCTGCCCAGTCTGAGGTTCTGAATGCTCTGGCCTAGGTTTTCATTCAGGCTATCTCTATATTTTGGTGCACTGAGCTTTTCTTCTACTCTGACGAGTCCCTCAGCCCCTGCCGTTGAAAAACAGCCCCACAGCATGAGGCTGCTACCAGCACACTTTACTTTTGGGATGGTACTCTGCAGGTGATGAGCAGTGCCTGGTTTCCTTCAAACGTGATGCTTGGAATTGAGGTTCATCAAACCAGAGAATCTTATTTCTCAAAGTCTAAGGGTCCTTTCGGTGCTTTTTTGCAAATTCCAAGTGGGTTTTTGTGTGTCTTCACTGAGGAGAGGATTGAGTTTGGCCACACCGACATAAAGCCCAGATCGGTGGAGTGTTGCAGTGATGTTTGTCCTTCTGTTAATGAAGGCTACATGATTCTGTGAACCTTCAATGAAGCAGAATTTTTAAAAATTAAATTAAATAAAATTAATACCATATGAGCGGAGTAGGGCAATGTCTATAGTACCATATTAAACTGTAAAATTACTATAAAAAGCATAATTTACAGTTCAGATACAATATATATATATATATATATAAATTAGGAATGGGAAGATTCCCCGATTCACTCAGTGCATCGGCATAAAAAGTTAACGATGCGATGCATCGGTTTAAAAAGTGTGCATCGGCTACAAGTTGGCATTTATATCGCGATGCATCATTTCTAACATATTTGCATCAGTAAAAACCGATTTATTTATATATAATTACTAGTGGATGCGCTGCACTTTTATTATTTAGAAAGTGACCAATAATCTGTGACCAATATTTTATATGTACATTGATTTCTCCTCTCTAAAGTTTCTCAAGCGCGTTCTCTCATCACCCTGCTGCTGCGTGAATATGACGAATCACAACACCACGGAGACCTGAGGAAAAGCGGGGATTAAAGTTCAAAACCTGACCTGAAATAACCTAACAAATCAATCGGGGCTAAAGCGG
>NW_015658988.1:468925-469206 GCF_001515625.1 Sinocyclocheilus rhinocerous | reverse complement strand
TGCTGACAGCTGACTCCTGAATTTTTTGATATTCTTCATATTCTGTGTGGTCAGTTCACAGCAGTGATAGAAAGTAATCATTTCCAACAAGTTTTATGGGCATTTTTACCTTTAAAGCCATTTTTTCTAAAAGTGTGCACAATCTTTTGAGTCAAATTCTTGCATTTCGACTGTTACCAAGCAAATGAAATCAGTATCAACAAAATTGATCTTTGCAATACATAGGAAACACAGAAGCTGCATCTGAAGTGGCATTTAGATGTATTTACACACTGTTTAAT
>NW_015658988.1:440288-468599 GCF_001515625.1 Sinocyclocheilus rhinocerous | reverse complement strand
GCAGAGGAAACACAGAAGCTGCATTAGAAGTGGCATTTAGATGCATTTGCACACTGTTTAATGCAGCTCTGAGGGACATTAAATACTTTAACCTGCCGTTACAAATGCATAAATAATGTTTTGATATTTTAAACATAAAACATTGAAAACTGAAGTATGAAATTATTTTAAAAATGAAAAGGTACCTTAAATGTGAAATTAAAACTGCCAGTAGGTGGCAGCAAGTCACTGTTAAGTGAGTCATTGCGATTGAACCGAATCATTTACACGGTCGATTCATTCAGGAACAAAACGCCGTCGTGTTGCTCAGAGATGCAAAACAGTGCTGTGGCTGTGTTTGAAATAATTTTTGTTGGAGAAATAGAGCAAAGGCAGGAAATATGGTGTCTAAAACGTAAGTCTCTAAATATTAACTTCTTGTTTATTGAACTGTTGTATAAAATCAATATCACATTTGTAATCATGCTGACTTTTGGAGAAAAAACGGCACTCTTCATGTGATATTAACTATATGATATTATATAAATATATACATTTTCTGCCCCATATCTTGAATTATGTGATAATTCTAAATGCATTTTAATAGACTAATTAATGCAGTGAAAGAACGCACTATAAATGTGTATCGCAGACCATACATATCGCACACCCCTATACTGTTTAGATTTTTATAATGCGTTGTCTTCTTATCGATCCACCAGTTCACATTTAAAGCTCTGCGTGTTTGCAGGGTAAAAACATGGGTCGATTTTTGCATTGGTCTGAACTCTGAACAAAACAACAGTTTTATTGAAAATGCTCATTCATTCTCTGCCAGCAGGTGGAGCGTTTGGTAGAAATATAACCGTTTCCCTGGTAACGGCAGAACACAAAGCACTTGTCACATTCATCCATATCGCAATTCTGGTCTTTCTGTCCCCAAATTTAAGACCTCTTGAAATCATAATTAATACTTTCTTGTACAATTTAAGACTTTTTAAGGCCTTAAATTTGATACAACCTAGGTGTATATGACTTTCTTCTTTCAGACGAATCCAGTCGGAGTTATATTAAAAATTGTCTTTGATCTTTCAAGCTCTATCGTTGTAGTCAGCGGGTGTTGCATTCCTTCTGTCCAAAAGACGTGAAATAAAAAGCACCCTTCCACAAAAAAAAGTGTCTCACACGGCTCCGGGGGAGTGAACAAAGGCCTCCTGAATCGAATCGATGCGTTTTTGTAAGAAAAATATCCATATTCAAAACGTAATAATCACTTGAATCTAGCTTGCGCCAGCAGTTGTACACAGAAGCAGTTCCGGGAGCATGACGTATGGGGTCAGCGTTGCACACCTAGGATGCATCGGGGGTGAGTAAAACACAGCCTGATTTTCATTTTGGGGTGAACTAACCCTTTAAGCAGCCCTTAATGTCGATCATGGATCAAATCGATCCACCATGGCAAACAGCGAATATATCTGTGCTGTTTAATGCATTTGAGACGTTGTGTTTTCCTCAGTGCATATCTGACATGTCACAGGTATATTCTTCATCTGTAAATGTTAGAAAGTCATGCAAATATATCCATTTTGCTGTCAGGGGTGGGCGAGGCTTCCGCGAGAGAACGAGCGCTGCTGTGTGCATGCGCACTAAACAGACAGAGTGCAATAATTCAAATCAAAAGTCAAATATGCATTTTGCTAAAATATTTGTTGTTGGACATTAAATGTGTCTTTTGTAGAATTTTAAACCTACATATACGTGTATTTTTATGATAGCAGTAACTGTAAAGTGACTATAGTAATGGGTAAATCAAATGTAAGCTATAGTAAAGGACTAATTACTAAGCTCAGATGAGTTAATGTGTGTTTCTTATAGCAGTTAAAATATAGTCATTTTCTTTATTATTTATTTTCATTTTTAATTCAGTGATTTTAACTTTTAATTTAGTTATTTTAATGCTTTAAAGAGCAATTTTAGATTGTAATGTTCAATGTTCTGCTATCTGTTCTGCAAACTATAAAAGGTACAGCTGTCATAAAACCAGAGAGAAAGGCTGCATGGCTAGAAACTGTAAAAAATAAAATAATAATACCATGTGAGACAGTGGTAATATCATTGTGTTGCTATTGGTCAGTGTTAAAGGAGCTCAGCTTAGCCTGACAGTCAGCCTGCTTTAGACCAGGTCAGTTTCCCAGCATAAGTTGCCACAGTAACTAAGCTTGATCTTCTGAGGATGCTGGGTAATCCCACCTTGTCAATCACACTCTGGAAGGTGTTTTACACAGAGCCTGGAAGGGCAGATAAACGTAAGACAGGTGGGTGGAGGTAGGTTGAATACAGAATCTTTAATACTGCTGCTTTTTGTTACATAATATTTAATATTTATTTATATAGAGGAACATAAATATGTCATCAAAAGGTTAAGGATCTTTAATACCACTGCAGAGATTAGGCTAAAAAAAGGAAACAATTAATAACAGTATCATTAACTATAATTGATTTAAAAAACACATGCCCAAAAGTTGATCATTTTTGTACCAAGCCATTATAAAACAAGATTCATGAATATAGCTGCAAGTGACAATCAACGGGTGTAATAACTAATAATTCACGTAGGCAATTACATGGCATAACTGCCATGTATGTTTCCAAATTTACTGTGATTTTACTACAATGGCAACTATTTTAACTAAGTTATAGACCAATTAGTCACTATAGTCTAAACCCAACAATATTTTGGCCCATATTTGCAGCACAAATAATGATTCAATATTGTTTTGTTAATTTATGACAGGTTTTTAATTACACTGTCCCAATTGAGCAGAATTGCACAAATTCCTGTCCTGAAGGGCAACTGGTCAAAATGAATGGGCAACCCCCTCTCCAAAATTTTATTGACTTATATCTTCATAACACTTGGACAAAAATTAAATGGAAAAGAATTTCAATTCTAGACTGTACAGTTGTGAAGACATGAAGGAAAACATAAATGGCCTTATTATAGCATCACCTAGTGTCTGTGCCTGACAATAAGAGCTGCCCTGAAATACACCCAGGACAGTTGATGGAATTGTCACTGGCTCAATGGGAAAAATAAAAAAAAAAGATGATGAAAAAGGAAATCTTTGTTGCTTGGATCATTGGATTTGCACTGCAACTTTTGTAATCATCTTTCCGAATTGAAACTGAATTGAACAGTGCGCAGAGTTGAACTTTGTGTTGAAACACCCTGTTAAAGTCATGAGAGTGTGTGTTTAATACTAACAGATATAGCGCTGATCCTGAGTGCATCCACTGTGGAGTGTGTGAACAGATACCAGAGTGCAGGTCCCACCTCTGCAGTGATGAATCCCTGAGCGTATTGAGACTCACGGCTGCACATGTTCTCTATGGTTTTGGCAGCCATGTGGTTTACCACAAACTCCTCCTGAGAAACATGAATCCCCCATAATTCATTAATATCCAGCTATGGATAACAATAACAATATGCACAAAATTTGCAGAGGTCTGCCAACATTCATTACATTACATTTACATTTAGTCATTAAGCAGATGCTTTTATCCAAGCGACTTACAAATGAGGACAATAAAAGCAGTCAAAACTAACAAATGAGCAACAATATATAAGTGCAAATGACAAGTCTCGGTTAGAGTCAATATTAGTTCATGTTAGCTCAGGTCCAGTAAATAATATGAACAGATACAACATTTGATTTTAAAAATGTATTAGTAGATTATAAACATGAAATTAACATTTACTACATTGAGGAAAAATATATGGTGTGGGATTTTCTTAGATTTATTTTCACTCAGAAATAGCTAATACATTTCAAGTAATTACAAATAGACAGCAAGTAAAAAAATAATTAAACAAACTTTTTTTTTTTATTAGAAAGGCTGAAATAGTATTTTCTTGTAAAACATACTCCAATAATCTTTCTAATCAACTTGATAATCTTTCAATCGAAATGTACTGTAATATCCACCTCCATCATTCTATTATGTAACACCCACTTTTCACAATCCAAACATTTCCAAATAGCTAAAATCAAGCCCCATAAACATCAGATCACATAAGTATATTGGGTGGCTAACAGCATTGCATACAGACTTTAAACGCATTCGTGCTCTGAAAAACGTGTACGTTTTAGTGAATCTAAAGTACAGGCTGCAGCATTAAGCATTACACTCAAAGACATGCGTTCTTGAATTCATTTGTAAGTGGGACACACAGACCTTTACAAATTTCACGCAATTACATCATGACCTAATAGTCCCTCAACACCCTCCGAACTTGAGTGAAATAATTTCCTTAAATTTCACACCACAGCGAATCTTGCTCACAGATAACGAAGGGCAATACGTAGAGATTTAGCTGGCTGTGTTTTTATGTATTTGGACCCCTGTCCTTGAGCGTGTCTCTCTGCAACCGTATCTGGTGGAAATTAAACATTTAACAGCATTCAACAAACGGCAGGCACGCAGAGTCGAGTGAGGAAAATAGCAAATGGAGAGGTTGGGCATATCTTAGAGGCGCAGTTACACTGTGCACTGCTGCTATGCAATATGGATGCCTTCACTGTAATGTAGTTCCTAGACCCCCGTCTCAAAGCTAAAAGAAAGTTCAGCTTAGTCCATGGAAGAGGTGCATTAATACACATACTGTATCTTGGAGGCAAAAAGTAGAAAGAACTCTCAAGTAGAATGTTCTGATGCAACACAAATAACATAGCAGCTACTCCAGAGTCCCTGGCCCTATCGTATCTATTTGTGCTGGAGTCTGGTGGTCTGGCTTTGTGGAGGCTTTAGGTAATGAACTAGAGCTGGCACTCACTGGAGCAGGGGAAATGACTGACAGCTGCTACAGGGCGCAAGAGGAGGGGGGTAGGGGGTGCTGAGCGCTTCTTTTTTTCTCTTGTAGCACAAGCCTTGTCAAAAAGGCATAGAAAATGAAACTAAAATCCACCAGCCTGAGGTTTCTCAATAAGAATTTAAATTCCACAGGACAAATACGCTCCGTTGTAGGCGAGTTTGTGCTTTTTCAAATATACACAGCTAGTCCATTTCCACTGAGGTCTGAGTAAGATGCTTTAGGGATCATCTGACTGCGGTCGAGGGGAGGGTGTTTTGTAGACTGCCCTGACTAGACGCACTAGAAATTGCCCAAAACTAAACACAGCAATTTCTCATTTGTCTACATGCGCACTCACATTTGCGCTCTCGTTGTGACCAGGCCAAGCAGACAGCACCATCCAGTGCAACTCCATTACCTGACCAGCCAAGGCCCCGTTTACACTAGTGCATTTTAGTTTTAAAACACATAACTTTTGCTACGGTTACGCCTGTCGTTTACACTACTCCGGCGTTTTCGACCCTTGAAACTGGAGACTTTTGAAAACGCTGCAGACCCCGTTTTAGTTTGAAAACTCCGGGGTTGCGTTTCAGTGTAAACAGACCAAAACAGAGACTTTTGAAAATGATGGCGTGGCTGCCCACATTCTCTCTGCGTATCCTTGACGACTGTCTAAACAATAACATCATTCTGTTGTACCCATAGATATGTATAGGTAGATTCCTCATTCGACCGCTCCAAGCACGCAGACGCGTCCGCAATCTAAATAATAGGGAATCTACCTATAGACATCTATGGTTGTATCTGCATGAATGGTCATGCGACATGCATTTTCGGTTGTGTAGGTTAGACAGAGATAGTTTCTGAAATGTAACCCTAACTGTATACCAATTACTGAAAATTACTGAAATTACAGAGTACTGTAATTCCCTTTATATGGGTATTATTATGGGTAATCGACTTCAAATGGTACAAAATGTTGCTGCTAGGCTCCTTACTGGTGTGTGTAAATGAGAGCACATTACCCCAGTATTAATATATTTGCATTGGCTCCCAATTCGTTATAGAATTGAAATCGAGAGGTGACCAAGTCTTTGCTGTTGCTGCTCCAAAACTCTGGAACAGCCTACCGGTTTCTATTAGAACTGCCTCTACACTGAATGAGTTTACAGCCAAACTCAAAACCCATCTTTTTTCTCTGGCTTTTACCTGTAGTTAATTTTGCAGTGTTAGCTCTGTTCTGTGCTGTAATTTATGTTGTTCTGAGTGTTAATGTTGTTGATATTTGATTGATTGTACAGCACCTTGGTCAACAATCGTTGTTTTTATTGGTGCTATATAAATAAAGTTGAGTTGAGTTGAGTCTGAAACGCAGTGAAAACACCAGTGTAGACGAGGATTCATTTTCATTTTAAAACGCCATTTTAAAACGAAAACGCACTACTGTGAACAGGGCGTAAGACTCTAAACTCATTAACTATGTTTCCATCCACCTATTATTATGCGAATATTGGGATATTGCAGAAAAAAAATGCTGGATGGAAATGCCACGATGCACATAAATTCTAAAAATGTGCAAAAAAAAAAAATTTATGTGCTCAAATGAGTTCATCCAATAAGAAGAGATATGAAAAAACTATGATGGAAACATTTATTGCATTTGTAAATGCATATCAAAAAAGTCAAAATCTGTCATCAAAATGATTTGGTATAGACCTTATGTAGCCCCGCCCCTTTTCAGCGCTGTGCTCATTGTCTTCTGTCTTCCGTTTGTACTCCCACAGCATGAAGGTAAGTTTGTACGAATTTATGAATGAACCTCTCGTTTTAAAATCTTCCTGGTCTACTGACATTTGTTTTGACATCCACTTCGAAAATTACAATGCACATGAATTCTACAATTAGTAAATCCACTTCACCAGCTAATTACTCTTCAACAGTGATGTTATAGAGCTACTGCAAAAAACGGAAGTTCGAAGACATTCTAAAGATCACTGCACACCTGTTTCTCTGATGCATAAGGTCTATAAGTGCTAAGGTCATCCATTCATTGGTTCTTCCATTCAACCGTACCAGAGTTTGTTTGGAACCGGACCGAGACCACCTCTTCAGCTGGGTCTTGGTACGGTTGTTTGGTCCGCACCAGAGTGCGACTGCTGTATTCACACCAGCCACAAAAGATCCACACCAAAGGGGGAAACGAACTTGAGTTTGATTCAA
Organism: Sinocyclocheilus rhinocerous; assembly: GCF_001515625.1. Lineage (NCBI taxonomy): Eukaryota > Metazoa > Chordata > Actinopteri > Cypriniformes > Cyprinidae > Sinocyclocheilus > Sinocyclocheilus rhinocerous. Next base: position 461,548 of record NW_015658988.1, on the reverse strand, counting down.
TCAAACCAAACAAGACAGGTGTGAATACACCCTAACTCGTGAAGTTTTAGACTGTTTCATGAATCCTTCTGACTGGCTCAACTGAAAGAACCGGATCATAAGAGTCTAGTGTTGTCAAAAGTACCGACCGCGATACCATTCAGTACTGAAATTTTAAAAACGTCAATTTCCCGCGAAGATTTGAGTACTGTTGACGCGGCTTTTAAACGCTCTCATGTGTTTCTGTGTGAGCACTCGGTGAAGAGCATGAAGCGATGATCATTGAAGCCAAACACAGACGTATCTGTTCAGCGTGTGAACACAATGACCAATCAGCGCTGTTTAAGAATCTGCTCAACTGCACTCAAATCTTCGCGGGAAATGGACGTTTTTAAAATTTCAGTACCGAATGGTATTGCAGTCGGTACTTTTGACAACACTATAAGAGTCATCCATCCAAGACTGAGACCACCATACCAACTGACTTGCGACATCTTAACAACAATCAAGCAATTTTATAGTAACGCCCCAGCATCGCCACTAAGACTGTGGGTGCGTATAAATCAGCTCCCTTGTTCAGTAGTCAGGGCACTGATCAGGGAGTCGGCCATTTTAAGGGCTCAATTGCGAAATCCTTCCAGTGCACTGGAACGTTCGCTCCCTGGAAAATTCCACAATGCATCGCAAGTTCTAGGGAGCATCATCTAGGGAGCAATGTCACATTACTGAAGTGTGAAACAAACTACACATGCCAACTCAATTAATATAATGACACGCGGTAGAAGATTTGAAAAGACAAACCGTTTTTTTGTATATTTCAACATAAACACACATTGCTTGACAGGTAATGAACATATCTAATTAACATTTATAATTAATATTTGGCTGAAATGGTAGCGGTAAACCAATAGCAGTGGTCATATGCACAATTTTTAAGAAGTTTTATAAAATGATACACTTCACATTTCAGCCTTTAAACCATTTTTAAGAAAATGGACGAGTGAAAGTATTAATTATTATATTAATTTAAACAATTATCAATAATTATATTAATTAAATAACATAGCCTATAAATACATTTTACTGTTTAGATTTTTATAATGCATTATCTTCCTATCGATCCACCAGTTCACATTTACAGCTCTGCATGTTTCCCTGGTAACGGTAGTACTGTAAACAAAGCAGTGCAGCACCGGACTTTGAACGTGCAGCGCTCATGTTTATTTAATGAAATCATAGCCTTTTGAAGTTTAATTGTCACATTAAGCCATATTGCAATTCTGGTCTTTCCGTCCCCAAATTTCAGACCTCTTGAAATAATAATTCTGAATTCTTGTACAATTTAAGACTTTTTATGGCCTTAAATTTGATACAACTAATTTTAAGACTTTTTAAGGACCCGCGGGAACCCTGTAATGGCCGATGCGATATCTCTGAGCGACATGGGAATCCGAATGAACCAGTATAATAAGATTAAAGAGCTAAATAGAATAATCAGATGTCTAGATAAATTATCCTATGAATGATCAATAATAATTGGCATTCTAACCTAAATTTGATGTCATAATAAAATGGAGTCAGTTTAGAAATTTAACCTACATTTAATAACTGCGCACCGAAAAGACACAACATGCAGGAAACCTTCATCCACCATTGGATACCTTCGTTGGGCCAACTGTGTGGACCTTACACCGCGTCCTAGCTATATGCGATGCAACAAGACTCCAGCGACAAGCAATTTGGGTGTCCACACCAGATGCGACGTGACAGAATCAATCAAATATCACAGCCAATCAGAAGCATGTGTGGGCGGGCTCTCTCTGAAAGCGCTCTGCACTTGCAACGAAATGGATACGTTTACAATCTAATTCATAAATATTAAACCTTTTTAACATTATTAAATGTACATACTGAGTGGCTGATACCATCTTTGCAATGGAATACGCTTGCTGGTTCGCAGTGAGTTTATTTATTAATTTATTTATTTTCAAGATCTGAGATAAACTATCTGTTGTTGCTTTCAGTATGGCTATAAATGCCACGCAATATGTCATTCAAACTCACATTAGACATTTTTTAACTTTGAATAAAGCACAATCAGTACCTGATATATCACTGTCATATAGTTTGTATGTTGTTGTTCCTGCCGCGACGTCACGGAAATAGAAACCGTTTCTAAAATGGAAATTTTGTGTGTCGCCGTCGCGGCTAGTTAGGACAAAACCTCTGATTAACATGGAAAAGATACCTTTTATCGCGTGTCGCGGCATCGCGTGTACTGTAGTTAGGACACAGTGTTACAAGAACATATAACAGAACAATGTGTTTAAAGAGAATAAAAAAATAATATCAAAATGAGATTGGTCCTGCCTGTTGTTTATTAATTCCAGAGATGACGTTCTACAATGTTGTCCGTTGACGTTGTACGTAGTCATGTCACCAGAATTCAAGTAATCACTGTCCCAATATGCAGTGAGCCAGGAAACTTTCCAGTGCCCAGATTTGTGTACACAATATACTGATTCATGAGCTAGAAAGCTGATTTAGACACACCCTGTGCCTAAAGAACTAGTTTTGACCGAACTAGCAGTTAGTCAAGAGGTAATCAGTCTTACTTTCTGGATTCAAATGAGACCAATCTACCTTTTTGTAACTGACATTAAAAGTCATGACCAGTCTTGAAGTAAGTAAATAAATTAGATGACTAACGTAGTCTAAGCAGTTTATGCAACTGCCACCAGAACACCAACCACCTAACAACCACCCATATCACCCTAACAACCAAATAGCAACTAACTAGTAACATATAGCTGCCACTTAGCAACCACACTGAACTCTACAGAAAAAAAATATCTATCCATCCACCTATCTATCTTATCTGTCTATTTGCCTACATATACAGTATGCCTGCCTATCTATCTATCTATCTATCTATCCATCCATCCATCCATCTAAATTGTTTAAACCTCAAGAGTAAATAATAAAATAATTTCAAACTTTCAGACAACATTACAGACAACATCAGATTAGGTTGCTAATGCACAGACATACATGTACATGTACATACACAAAAAAAAAGTCACTTGTTAATCAAACAGCACTTGGATAATGAAAAGATTCTGTAATACCAATATTGAAGAAAACTGAAACGGTTATATCTTTTTATTTATTTATTTTACTTTTTTTACCAGTACATTTGTTCACATCTCTAGTGAACATACAAATGACTTGTCGCTTGAAACCTGTCGCGCCAATCCCGGTTAGGACACAGCGTAAGCCAGAAACCCTGCCCAAATGGTGCCGCTCATATATGCCATGTGCTCTGCCTGACTAAGCTGATTTGATGCACACAATACTCATTCCGGTATATGTTTATATATAAACTTGCAGCTGCCTCCCAAACCCACACAATGTCAGACTTACAGGGGCTACGAGGTGAGGACAGCTTCTCACCAGAGATCTGTCCTCCAATCTCTGCCTCATTCTCTCTCACACACCTCTGCTGAGCTTCCCAGCTCAATTCTTGCCTCAGGCCATGCTCAAGCCAAACTTTACAGAATTTATGTATTTCTCCCAAATTCTCTCTCGCAACATCAGCAGTCAGTAACTCGATACGGTAACAGAAGGTCAAACCTAAACTAGTCCACATTTGTGAAAAAGTCGATGCACACCGAAACAAAAACTGGAGATAGAGTGTTAAAAAGTTTAGCAGCTTCGAAGCCAGTGAAATTACGTAATTCCTTTAAAACAGATTTACAGTCCTAAATGCAGGACAGTTTAGACTCGTCCAACGTATCATTAACACAACTACAGTGTTTTTTGGTCCCAAATTTTTGTCAGGGGTCTGAGAGCAGTTTGCATGAATTATGACAATATATATCACTCCAAGCAAACTTTAAAGTTATCCAAGACTCTCAAAGGTCTTCATTTAGTGTTCTGTGCAAATGAAGACTCATGGGTAATGTCACAATAAGTTACAAGAAAAACATTGTATTCTCAGGGCTCCAGATGGCGACTAAAACGGTCACATTTGCACCCAAAAATATTAATTTGAGTGATTTTTTTTTTTTGTGATCGCCACTGGTAACTATAAATGTAGACGTTATGACTTAAAAATGTGCATGTAATGGTTTTTTTTTTCTGCCTGTTTTGCGATCACATCTTTTGCTATGTTGACGTAATAAACTGAGACAATGCGCATCAAAATTTTAGTAGAAAAAGTATTTTCAAACACCACCGTTGACGGCATACCTGCTAATGAAAAAGCAGATCCAACATGCGCCTCAGTTCAAGCGGCATGAGAACCTATCATATTTTCTCTTTACTTGGTAGTATGAAATAAACATGAATGGACATCAAAAGGTATATTATAAAATACAGTTCAACTTACTGAAATGTCTCATGTAATCACTCATTCAGTGTTTCAAACTGTGGAAAATGTTTATAGCTTGTAAACAATGCCAAGTAACAATACATTTACCTCAGAATAACCATTCTGCATCGATAAGCTCATTAGTCAGCTACAGAAAAAAACTATAAAGAGCATTTTGCTAAATATATGCGCTATATTGCATATTCATATTTTTACTTAACCTGTTGTCTACATGATAAGAAAGAGTGCAAGGAGGGACTTTGAGCTTTGTAACTTTGCAGATCTTTTTTATGCTCAAATAGCAACATTACAGACTAACTAAAGTTGAAAAAGTGAAAAAGCATAATAGGACCCCTTAAAGATAAAATTCAACACCACCTATACAGTGTAACTGCATGCTACAAATGAAGAAAAACATGCGTGCAAGGATGGACAAGGACTGGATGTGTGCAAGACATATGACAACATTTATAGGATGTATTGAGGAGGAGCCCAAACTACACTCAATGGCCAAGTGATGCTCAATGATATTGGCACAGATTCGGTATAATAAACCATTCTTTGTCACTGTATATAGTTCTGAAGTTGGAAAAGACATTGAGTTCACACTTTAAATGAACCTTAGTTCCTAGGAAATCTACAAGATTAAAATGCTAATGCTGTAAAAGGAGGGGAGACAAATGACAGTATGACTGAAATGTTAAGGTGTAAATAAATAAATAAAACATGTTTATTCTGCGGCACATAAAAATTAAAACGTTTTTCCTTTTTCCCTTGGGTTCTACAAACAAATAAAAAAATAAAAATAAATAATAAATATATTTCAGTCATGACAACTCTCAGGATAGTTTAGCATGATAATGGATGCCAAAACATCAATGTGAGACTTTCTACTGTCAACACATCCCCAGTCAAGCAGATGTGAGCATGTAAGACATGCCGGTGCTGCACATACAGTACAGCATACATGAAATAACCCACACCTGATCTATATGGGGGAGGTGGAGGATCTCTAATGGAGTTTTACAAGACAAAACTATTTAAAAGTTAAGCAGCAAGCTAATTTGGCTTCAGAATCAGAAGTGCCATGTTATGATGATGTCATTGTTTGCAGATTGCATTAAAGGCATTAAAGGCGTGGTGAATGTTTTTTTTTTCTTTCAAGGCTTGATTGTGTTTATGAGGTGCAGTTTTAGTTTTTTTTTTTACATTATTTTTCACATAAATTTACCTTTATTCTACACCGCTCTGTCCCTTCTCTTATGAACGCTCGGAGGATTTCTTGGTTTTATGAAGCCCCTCCCTCAGAAATACACAATGGGCTCAGATTGGTTAGCTGGCCCAGTGTGTTGTGATTTGCTAAACCGCCTAGTGCGCGTTCAGAAACGTCACACCCCTCACATGTTCTCCGCCGTTGTATTGTAAACAATGCCATCGTCAATATTGCTTATCAGTTTGAGCCCGAATGAGACCCAGAGAATATTAGTGAAGAGGATCGTGCAGAACCTGTGCAAGCACGGCACTTAAAAGACATTTCAGAATGGTATGTTTTTTTTTGTTGTTGTTGTTGTCTCATACTTTTAGATACGTTGTTATTTGTAACTGCTACTGCTTATGTTAATGTACTTTTAATATATGGTTGTATCCTGATTAAAGCTTTAATACAGCAGAATACATGATTGCGTTGTAGCATTTTTGTAAAGTATTGTTTAATTGGTAACAGTAAGAAGTGTTTGCCAGCAAGTATTACTCGCTACCACAGCAACCTCGTACGCGTTCATGTTAAACGCTTCTTGTAGCTATGTGAAAAATATCTGTCATAAAGTGTATAATTGGAACACAATTCATTGATGGAACTGATGAGCTGATGATCTGAATGGCAGAGAGAGAGATGTAGAGCAGAGCATGTGCAGAGCAGGGGGACGTGAGGAACAGGATTAAACAGCTGTACACAGAGTGGCCTTGAGCCATTATTACTTGTATAAGAGCAGTGCTGTAGACAGAGAAGATATGCTGTATACTGCATATAAAAAGCAGTGCACGCAGTTCACAGACCACAGAGAACAATTACACTGTTGAATTAGGGTACAGAAGAACATTAGGAGATAATGAACAGTCGGAGAGAGAGAGAGAAGCAGAGCAGAGCGTGTGCAGAGCAGGGGGACGTGAGGAACAGGATTAAGAACCACTGCTTTAGAACATTTATTTTGAAACATGTGAATCCATTAGAATCGTTAGAAGACAGAATATATATGAATATATTTTTTCGTGCACCCCTACTTTTGACGGCATGGCAACAACTCTTCCTCTTCTCTAAAGCAGCACAACATGGCCTCGCCCCCTTTGTTGCATGTTCCCGGGGGCGGGGTTTATGTAAATTTCAGGGTTTGTGATGTCACCAACCCGGGAAGTAGCTTGACGTAGTCCCTACGAGCCATAACTGTAGGCATTAAACTGACATAATTTTAAAAGACAATATCTCCGTTTGCATTGAACTTTCAGCATTGCAACTTTGCCGATATTGTTTATGCTCAAACAGCAACATTACACAATAACTAAAGTTAAAAAAGGGAAACAAACAACCACCCCTTTAAGAACAGCCTGTTCCATCTAAATATAAATAGTTTTGAAGATAAAAGTACATTTTCAAGAGAATTGGCTTCTTTTTCACTCAGCAAACTTTATTATCCAACAGGTAAAAACTTGTTAAACTAATAATGGTGCGAACAAGTTGTGTACATGTAATAGTCAGGGTTAGGGGTTTGTTCAAATAATATACAGCAGGTATGAGAAATAGTAATTGTGATGATTGCTGTAGCAAGCACCACTAATTATTTCCATCTCAACCCTGAGTGTCAGTGGCATTTTGCGACCATCTGGGAAACCATTAAAGGGGTACATTTAAGTAAAATTATGCTGATTGGGCTCATTTTTTTTTAAATAATGATTTTTTTTTCGTAATGGAGTACAGGTGTTTTCTACAGCTAAATACACTCATTCAAGCCTACTTTGGATTTCTATGTGTGTGTTTGTGAGAAACACAGATTACGTAAAGCTTACAGAGGTCATCTCTGTGTGGCTCATTCTAACAACGCGAGACTCTGTTTGAAGGAGCGGCACACCTGGTCCTGAATAAAGGCCTATGTAAATTGCCTGAGCCAGACAGGCCTTTCATTAGTGTGATCTCACTGTTTGAGCTCTTTCTCTCTCTCTCTCAGCATCAATCCATTCAGTCCCAGGCATAAACATTCTTTTATTCCAGCTAATCTGATCTCTCCTAATCAAAAAGCTGGTCAAGACACAGAAGATGGAAGAAGATCAGTGAAGTCAACGTGAAATAGCATTCACATATTGCTTCCATAATGTGGCACCTTTAATTACAATTTATATAAAAAGTTCATATATAAGAACAACAATTTTACAAATCTGTTCCATTGCTTAATCATATTAGAAAAACATCATGTGGTGCAACCACAGTAATGCAGTGCATTTAACAAGTAGAAATTATATTCACAAAGTCCTAAGCAGACCATTATAACCATTTTCGATGGCCAATTATGTACAGGGTAGATCAGGCTGTAAAATATTTTGTGGCGCAACTCCCCAAAAACGTAATGATAGTTACAAATTAGTAATTAATTTATATATTTCTAATTATTTATAATAAATTATATAAAATAATTTCTAATACAAATAAATACAAATTAAACAATTGCAATGATTTGTACACCCACATGTATCCAATTGTTTTTCTCCATAAATAAATAAATATAAACAAACAAACATACATATATGAAACCAACGCAAACACTTATTTGTCACTATCCCCACATAAAGGTTACATATCTCAATGTATTCCAATGGATACTTTCCCCCCCAAATCTATGCATATTCCCCATTATTGCCATAACTTTTATGACAGCATAAGGGGTGCACTGGTTTTTATTTTTATTTATTTTTTAATGACAAATATTATGACAAATAAAATAACAATTTGATTTCACATTTTGGTTCCTCACAGTTTGCTTATTATCTGAATAGCTGAATAGGTACGGTACCAAGTTTGGGGTTTCTGTAGTTTATGGTTTCTCACTTTTTCACACTTTTAGGGAAGAAGAAAAGCAAAGAACACTGAATAAACAGGGTTCTAGCATCTCTGATGCTTGGACCCTTGAATAGCTATTTTCCTGCTGGTTAACATTAAAGAGATATATGTGCTACCGTTCAAAACTATGCACTATAAAACCTAACAGTCAAATTTACTAAATAAAACCATTTCATTTTAGTCAAATACTACTGAAAGTTCATTGCACTTCATAGAAAAATGTATGTGAACTAAACAACTGATTATATTAAGCATAACTAAAACTGAATGTGATATAGCAAATTTTAATTTCTCAGTATGCTCCGTTTCAGACTGTTAAAGGAGAGTAAATGTTGCAATTAAGTGTATTTTGTATTTTTGCGCAAGATTATTACAGGGGGAGTAATGGCTGCTAAAAATTTAGCTTTGCCATCACAGGAATAAATTAGTTCGTTTTTTGTTTGTAAGTTTTTTATCAAATATGTGCAGACTAAATGAGCATTGCAGACTTCTATCAAAAAAAAATCTTATTTATTCCAAACTTTTGAATGGTAGTGTATGAGCAGAACGGAAAGTTGTTTCACAGGCTGAAAAATTATATTTTTACAAAGACAAACGTGGAAATATTTGAATAATGTGCACGATGAATCACACACAATATGACCAGCAACGTGCACTATCAAAGTAAACAGTTTTCATTTCATGTAGAACTTCAACTGAGCTTTTTCAGAAGAAGAAAAAAAAACAAATCACATATAGTAGCACACTGATAGCCTTCGGTAACAAAGTTACGTAGCCTTCGCGATCAACACACACTCCATGATACCGGTCCCCAGGGTGATGCATATCGAATGGCTGTTCGTGACCCATTCAGCAGAGCATCTTTGCTAAACGTGAAGAGAGAGCGCGTGTGGAGCGGCTGAGCGTGTTTGATTACGGAGTGACTGAGATCAGAGGCAAAAACACATTGGTATAAACTGCATCACAGATATTCATAAAAGTCATAAAAGGGTCAGTGTGCACTATAGAGAGGCATTACAGGCAGAGCTAATAGGGAGGGGATGGAATATGCACAGTATGTGTGTGTGTGTGTGTGTGTGTGTGTGTGTGTGTAATAAATATTTAATGGAAGAGTAGTGTGATGCCCAGTTGCAGCCCAAGGCTCTGCTACACGCCACTTACAGTGAGCACAACCCTTTCATCATCCACGCACACGGAATCGCACACACACAATCGCGCACGGCTCTTCCAGCTGCAGTCTGACCTGAAAACCTGTCTGCATGCTGCTCTGGCTGTCTTTCTGAATTAAGAGCACTCTCACTCTCGATTGAGCACACAATATTCTCCGGCTAGCTCTGTTACTCTCATCTTCTCTGTGTGTGTTATGCACTCCTTACCCTCCCCCGACCTTCTCCCATCATCACCTCCTGGCCTTTCTTCTCCTTCTCTCCCTCTAGTTCCCCATCCCTTCCTCTCTAATGTCTTGTATCCTGAGCTCAGCTCTCTCTGAATCAGCAGAGGTTCTCAAGCAGGTCAGCAAAGCGAGGCATTACAATTACTGCCTACATCAGCCTCAAAACACACGCGGATTTATTACTGTACTCGCATGACGCTAATGTTGGGGAATCGGTGGAATTGAATTAGCCCCCGTTTCTTTCATGGCTTTCCAGAAGATGTGGCGTGGGGTGTAATTAGCGAGGCAGCATCAGGGAGGCACGCCGGCATCTGGCCGTTGCCTCGGCTCCAATCGTGTCGCTGTCAGTCTAGACCTGCTTTGGAGAGAGTGATCAACTGCACAGCCTGGTGGCAGTGCTGCTGGGAAGAAAAGGAGAGAGAGCTGGGGAGTAACAGTGCTGGAGGGCCAGCTCTCTCTCTGATTACTGAGCTTATTACTGCGAGGAACTAGACTTGCTTATAAGCCGTGTATCCTACAATAGAGATGCATTTTTCTTTCTCTCCTGTTCTGCTCTGTCTCTCTGCTTAATGTTAAGTGTTGCTCTGATACTGATTGCTGCTGATGATTTTTTTTATGTTACACTGGACAGACGATAAATGGATGATTTCATATTATAACAGATTAAAATAGATTAAAAAACAACCTTTATGATAGAAATAAATGCATAAATTGGCCTCAGATTTGAACACTTGAGTCGCATTTAATGTTGTTTCATTGGTTACAAAATATCAAATTAAGTAACATCTGCAAACTTTTTTATTTTCTTAAATACTGAATGTATTGACCACAGTAACCACAGCTCATCACATTAACTACATTGATTAAATGTGTGTTAATTTTGAACAATAATGTCTAAATTTCAAAAACATATTTTTTGCTTAAGATCATTTCTTTAAAACACATGCTTATCGGTTTGATATTAGGTAATATAATGATATAAAGAGTCATTTACAGCTGTATATTAAAATAAAATGCTATAAATAATATTTTATTAATATTATAAATAAAACAGTCTATGAAAAAGCTCATTATTACACCCAATGAATTTTAATCATAAGGTGGGTATTATACAAGAGAGTTTTGTGTATGTGGTCTGAAAAAGAGTTGGGTAAACATGCTGATTTAGGTATAAATAACATGCACGAAAGAAGTCTCTTATGCTCACCAAGGCAGCATGTATTTGATTAAAATACAGGTAAAATAGTAATATTGTTAAATATTATTACAATTTAAAACAAGTTATATTTTAATATATTTTAAAAAAGTAATATAATTTTAAATTAATTCAATAAATATGTGTTTTTATTATAACCATTAAAATATGCTGCTTAATATTTTTTTGAGAAAATCAATGTGGAGATACATACCGTATTGTCCCGAATATAAGACGATATTTTTTTCTTGGAAATACATCTGAAAAAATGCGGTCGTCTTATATTCAGGGTCTAGACTTTGACATGTCAATAATACACCCACAACACTAGGTGGCGCCAAATACGCATAAAACGAGTGTGCCATGAAATAGCCTATACAATGTAATGCGTGTTGTAAAGATCGCGAGTAAAAACAAAAGAAGCAGAAAACCTTACAGCTGCATGAGTCGTGACTGTCACGTTAGCCTGATGGGACCAAACTCCCTTTGTGATTTTAAAACGTAAGACAGTACCCAGATTTGAAGACTACAGTAAGATTTAACTTCTACTGTTAATAAGATTTTGGTAGGCTACTATTAGATGGATAGCCTAAATGTCCTAATTCAGATGGGCTACCTGTTTTTATTTTTAATGGTGTATCAAAAAGTGTATATTTTTTAAATGTGACTGTTGGTACATTTTACCAGTTTTTACCATACTTTCAAAACAAAAATTAAAATAGGAAAAATATGCAATATGAAAATAATTGAAAACAAAATGTGTTTTACTGAGAAAAAACAAGATTTGGTTTTTAAAAAGCCTTTTTCCAAAAGGTACATCTGGAAAAAGGGGGGGTCGTCTTATAATCAGGGTCGTCTTATATTCGGGACAATACGGTACTTGAACTTGAGCAGCTGTAAGTGAGAAGGAGCAGGGTAAAAGTACAGGTGCACCTGAGGTCACCGTCAACAAAATAGCCCCTTCCAAGAATACTTGGAGATGGAAACGAGCACATGGCTGTCTGGCCAAAAAGCAGCATCCACTATGACCTTCACTCTAAGCAGAACTTAGGATAACAGGCCACAAAAAAATAAGCCAGCACCCCTCATGCCCTGGACCAATAGAAAAACACATGCAACCACTGAACTTCATCTTTAGTTAGACCGATCTTTCTGTACTTCCCGGTCTTTACTACTTGTCATTGGCACAAGAATACCACATACTGTACAATATCCCTCAGCAGCTTTATTATACGATTAAACAGTGGTTTACTGAACAAATTGCTCTTTCTTTAAATAAATTCAATTTTAACTAAAATGTACTTAGGGATAAAAATCTCTATAATAAATCTCTATAGGGAGCCCTTTTACATTACTATAAGGTTACAATTAACAAGAGCCAAACAGAGCCCAAATTTAAATTACTATTTATTTTTAAATATAATACAACACCTAGCTTTAAAAATGCAAACATGTACAGTGGGAAAAAATATTAATTTGATCCCCTGCTGATTTTGTAAGTTTGCCCACTTACAAAGAAATGAAGGGTCTGTAATTTTTATGGTAGGTTTATTTTAACGGATAGACACAGAATATCAACCAAAAAATCCAGAAAAAACAATATATAAAGGTTAGAAATTGATTTGCATTTCAGTGAGTGAAATAAGTATTTTATCCCCTACCAACCAGCAAGAATTCTGGCTCACACAGATTGGTTATGTGCCCATGTGGAACACAGATTAGTCTTGCCACTTTAAGAAGTTATTCCTAATGTAAGCTCGTTAGGTGTATAAGACATCTGTCCACACAATCTGCATCTTCCATTCCAACCTCTCCCACCACCATGGGCAAGACCAAAGAGCTGTCAAAGGATGTCAGAGACAAGATTGTAGATCTGCACAAGGCTTGAATGGGCTACAAGACTATCAGCAAGAAGCTTGGTGAGGAGACGACAACTGTTGGTGCAATTATTCGGAAATGGAAGAAATACAAAACAACCATCAATCGGCCTTGGTCTGGAGCTGTGCAAGATCTTGCCTCATGGGGTAAGGATGATCATGAGAAAGGTGAGGTACCAGCTCCGAACTACACGGCAGGAGCTTGTTAATGATCTTAAAGGGGTCATGTGATGCGATTTCAAGTTTTCCTTTCTCTTTGGAGTGGAACATCAGTTCCCCTGTTTCCCCTTCGGCATGCATGCTGACTGTGGACACTGATGACTTGCCTGAGGTAAATGAAATGCTACATGACATTTTATTTCCACGCTGTTTTATTTACGTCTTTCCGCGGTTGAACACTGATTGAATGATAACATGAGGCATGAAATATTCATTCATTTTTATTTCATTCATTTTTTTCATCTCTTCTATCAAAATAATCATTGATAAAAAATAAAAAAAATTCAATTTTTTTTTTTGGCATATATGGTTCTATGAATCTGTAACATCCACAGAACCTTTCCGTTGCATAAAAGGCTCTTTTCAGTGGAAAAGATTCTTCAGATTATTAAAAAGTTTTTCACACTAAGAAAAAAAGTGGTTCTTTTAAGAACTGTTCACTAAAAGGTTTTTGGGGAACCCAAAAACAGTTATTCTATTGCACTGCTGGCGAAAACCCCAATTTGGAACCTTTATATTTAAGAGTGTATTGTGTAAGGCCAGCCAAAACTGAAGCTTGTCGTTTTGACCAAGCCCTAGCCACTTCTGCATGCAATTTGCATCAGACGGTCAATGGGGTGTTCCGTCTGAAGCAGAAACAACTGTGATGTCAGCTAAGAACCGCTTCTGAAGTTTAAAAAGTTGCTGATGCTTCGATAAACACAACATGTTTTTAAAGAAACTAAAACACACAACAGCTGTTGATCATCACAGGCCATCAGTTCTGAAACCAAATTTCAATTGAACCTTGAAAGTTCAAGGGAATCAGATGAACTCCAGCAAGAACTTCTTCAAGCAGCTGAGAATATAAATGTATCCGCCAGCAAAAAGTGATGAGACGAAAAAACCCAAATGCTGCATAAGCAGGTTGAAGCAGAGGGCTAAAATTGGGCCCATTCACTGGAGGGCTCAACTTTTGCCAATCGTTGGCAGCTGACCAGCCAGAAAACAGGAGTGCAGCTAAAGAACAGCTACACAAACTTTAGTTTATCACGCCTGACTTTTTCCTTCTGAGCGATACTTTCTTTCAGCGCTGCAAACCAGGGGTTGTCGGCAACACAAGCTGTAGCTCCCAAATTCTCTTCTTAATGGCAGATCTTCCCCTGTTAATAAAGGAATAATGAGGAAGTCTGTATGGTGTTCGGTCCCCTGTGGAAGAGAAGCTCTCAGCACTCACAGTAAACACATTCTGTTCAGACTAGAGCTGATCAGTTTGATGTCTGACTCCATGCAGATGGTTCCATTCTTAAACAATGCAGGCCAGCGTGGTTAATTGCTACTGAGACGACCGGAGGTGCGATTACGTGAGCATTTCTGCTGCAGGTGAGTGTGTGTTTTTGTGTGACAGGACTGACTGACGAGCGAGCGAGTGAGCGCCCTTGACTCGCGGCAGGCGAATAATGCCTATAAGGGCTGGGGGAGGTTCGTTATCAGACATATCCCCCCACCCCATGCACACATATTCACGCACACACTCGTGCGCACACTTACACACACTCTGTGAGGACAGTGTAGCAGTCTTACCCCTTCCCGAAGGCACCTCATTAACACGGTGTAGGCGGCAGCAGGAACGACCCACAATCCTCCTGGGCGCTCTTTCTTCTCTTCCTGCAGGGGAAGGAAAGAGAGTATGTGTGTGTGTGTGTGTGTGTGTGTGAGAGAGAGAGAGTGAGCGAGAAAGAGAGAACTATTACCGAGACTCATTGGGGGAACAATTAAAAGCAGCAGAATGCAGCCACCATCATAATGAGGCTAAATAAATAAAGTCCTGTGACGGTAAATAAGACAACAGGCTCGCTGGCTCAGGCAGGTACAGGAAACACAGCGTAAATTATAAGCAATGATCGTGTCAATTAGAGGAAAAAGCGGGGAACGCTGCGAAGCAGCATCCTCCTCTCATTTAACTTCTAATACTTGCGTTCAGCACAGCGCTGAGACTGATCGTCAACATCAACAGCAGATTGTGAGCGAGACCTTCGTACAAGTCAAGGTCTGATTTGGATTTCTGTTTATATGTAGCTGCATTTTGCAACAGCCTACTGGGTGTTATAAATTCAAAATGATTTTTTTTAACAAAAAAAAAGTTTTTTTTGGTTAACTGATGATTACTTTTAATAAAGGTAGAAATTTTATTATGACAAATTGGCCTTGAAAATCCTCTAAGTAAAAAAATAAAATACATGTGCAATCAGTTTTAAAATTCAAAACAGTGATTGTAATTTATTAATGCATCACTATCACAAATTAACTGAAAGTTCATATTAATAATTACAATGGAGCAAAATGTCTGCACAGTAAAATTAATATGAGCACGGAAGTAAAACTGTCAAAGAGTTTATGTATTTTAATTTTGTATCTTCAAGCTTGATTAATCTACTTTTTTTTAAGAATGATTTATAGTTTTGCATTTTAAACTATATTTATATAAAATTTATACATGAACTCAAAGCTACATTTGACCATACCTGGTATTTTGTTGCAGTTTATGCAATAAAGCATTTTATGGTCAATTGAGCAATTCTGAGGACTTCTGAGTTTAGGTTTTTTTTTTTTTTTTTCCCAGATTAGAAGCACCTCTTGCAATAAGCTGATACCCTTGAGTGAGTACCTCAGTGGGCAAACTGTTCTTACAGAGAACTTCCCAAACTTTTTCTAGGGCGATTAAAATTGATTATCATGGGATAGCATCTGAAAAAGGGGAAAACTCCACCCCCCAGTGGCTGATAAAACAATTTTGGAAGCAGGAATCATTCTGTGAAAACTAGCACCATCTTATTGGTTTCTCTTTGCTTGCTGTACACTATGTACAGGTTAATACAAAAATAATTAACCTTGACTTCTGATAAATCTGAAAAATGTATTTGTTTGTTTGTTTGATAATGATGTAAGCCAAACCCTTAAATGTATAATTTATGTTGCATTAGACAATAAAATATCTAATCATGTAGGGCTGTAAACACAGAAGTCACTGAGCTATGACAGTGATGGGCCCACCCACTTTCAACTGTGGCCCACCCAATAAGATAATTTTCCAAATGGATCTAATTTATTAAATAATAATAATAATAATAATAATATTAAACATATTATTTCACTATAATGTTTTATATTTACTTTAAAAATATATATTAAACACAAGGTCACATGGTCAATTACAGGCAGTTTCTTAATTGTCCCTCTTCCTATAGGTGTCTACGTTTGTCAAAATGATGATTTGTCAGTTTTTGTAATTCCCACCTACAATGTTATGTTTACGACGTAAGACATAATAGCAAAATGCGCGCGTTTGTGGAGTTGAATTTTGAAAATAGTCAAACAAAGATCAATCAGTCAGTTCTTTAAAAAGTATATATCCGGTATCCCAATTGAAACTAAGTCTTAGCAATGAATCCAGACCGTCTACAAATGAAACCAGACCAACCTGCATTAAACTTTAGAGCCAAGCATGTTTGAAGCATCATATTAGCATTGGTACAATGTCTGATCCGCTAAACAGATGTGTTCCTTTGTGGAAAGAAACACATAAACATTGTGATAGATACTGTTCTCCACAACAAACTACATATTTGTAGTCCGTATTTCTACGGTCCTCGATGTTTACTCTTCTGTGAACGTGAAAAGAGACTTGATTATCATCTGCGAAGCCCGTTGTCTCAGACTGAGATAATGCTTTACAATAAACTTATTTTAGTTAACATTAATACATTAACTAACATTAACAATGACCAATACATTTGTTACAATATTTATTCATCTTTGTTAAAAATACAACTGTTCATTGTTTTGTTAGCTCACGAATGTTAACAGATACAACTTTTAATTTTAATAATGTATTAGTAAATGTTGAAATTATCATTAATGTTAATCAGTGCTTTATAAGTACAGTATTGTGTATTAAACCTTTGTGCTGTATTTTCTGTTGGCAATTTAACATGCAGTTTTCATACGCTACACTTTATTAGGACCAGTTGGTTAACAGTAATTGCAAAAGTGGCTCAGAAAAAAAAAAAAAACGAGTTCAAAGAAAATAATCACTTGTTTGCATATAGCACTTGGTTTTTATTGTGGCTAATTTATCGTCAGTTTTTCACTATATTATTTATAGCTATGTACACTATACACTAACATTTCTGAAATGGAATACTGGAAACTGAGGGTGAACAATGTTAAAGAACAAATATACTATAGTTGTAGGGCTGGGCAATATGGCCAAAAAAATATCACTATAATTTTTTTTTTCACGTCAGTCCGTATCGATAATTATCACGATACATTTTTTATTTAATTTACACATTTTTATTTCTTTCAAGTTTAAAGGCAGATTTTTGCTCCAATGTGAAAGTTGTAAAAACCAGATGGTTAATTGTGGTTTTAAATTATTATTTATGGTCAGAACATGACAAACGCTTTGTTTTTGAATTCTTTATACTTTTCCAGTCATTTTTTCCTTAACTTAATAGAAAAAAATAATCATTTCTTAGTTCTGCATGTTCTAATTAATAATATTGTTTAAAATCTAGAAACAGGTTTGTGTTGCCTGATAATATTAATAATATTTTTTTCTTTTTTTGCTCTCTTAGAAATACACGTTTGATAGTAGCTTGAGTTTGGATGCAGAGGCTGGGCGATATGGCCAAAAAATGATCATGATAATGTCTGAGTTCTGCATGTTCTAATGAGTAGTTTCAAATCAAGAAACGGGTTTGTGTTGCCTGATAATATTAGTAATATAACATTGTCTCTTAGAAATACACATTTGATATTAGGATGCAGATGTAGATTTATGTTCATTATCAAAATCAGTTATATCTGTAAAAATTGTAGCAATCTCATTTTTATATGGTGACATTTAATTATTCTCACTGTTTTTTTTTTTTTACCATTGGTCTTCCATAGTAGCATACATTTAGATCATTACAATCACAGTTAAAACCACAAAGATAGCACATCAATACCATGGTAAAAATGTAATATGTAATATTAGTACAAACGCATAAACCCTATTGCTTAAATCACAAAAAAAAACTGTAATTATATTCCATTACTCCTCCTTCAATACATTTAATACGTCTACATTAATATAATAAAATTTGACACGAATAGCCACATTTCTGACACAATACCATATTGCAGTTAGTGGTACTACAGTAAATCTATGGTAAATGATGGCGATTTGTAGATTAAAAAGTATTCTGTAAGTATTAAAAACTGACTGTATCGTTGCACACGGTGTTTCTCCTGTGTCAGCGCTGTTTCATCTGGCTGTAAACAGAGATATTTGTGTTCTTCACTGAATGCAAGCGCTTCACACTCGATCTTACATCGCTGTTTAGTGTCGCGTGATCGAGACTCATCCGCGAGTAACGCATCTGCTCTAGTGAAGCTCACGCCGCGCCGCTGTTTGAACTTTGAGCAGAGCTGATAAACGCTCCGAGACACGCTTCAAATTACTAGCACTCTTTCGTTCCGCCTTTGCCTCATAAACATTATATTGAACATTTATCGAACTCTTGTTATCGTTTATCGAGAAAATTTATATCACGCGATAATTATCGTTATCGATTTATCGCCCAGCCCTATACAGTTGTGTTTTACTGAATGACAGAGTGAAGAACAATGAAAGCTAGTGTGTGTGTGCGCTTCCGTGGCTTATCTTGTATCACTCCCATTCATTATGTCGCAGAAAGCACAGCCACAGTTTTCCACCTGGACCGTTATTGACATTCATAGCGTCAACTCACCTATCGCTCGCATTACACTAGAACGGAGCAGTGGAGAAAAGTCATTAGATAAAGCCAATCAAGGACACAGCGTCCCTCACCCTCCCCCTGCGCTCAGAGCTAATGTGATCAATAAAAGCTGTGTGTGCTGTTGTACTGTGTGACCCTGAAAAACACATCCCTACAGGAGATACACACTTATATAAGCCCAACAAAACATGTTATCTGCTAACCTCGGGTCCCTTACAGCGATCGATACAGCGATCAGATTAGGGTGACCAGACGTCTACAACACAGGACAAATTTTGGTCAAAGGAGTCTAAAAAACAGGCCATCTCATCACACCGGTTGTAATGAGGTAAAATGGTGCTGTGATGAGCCATTTATGGACTCCAGAGGCTGTGCTTCATTACACCTTTGGACCTCATTCACAGGCTGCTGTACGATGTGCGATGCTGAAAATCCCTCAACAAAGTGTTGCAGTGTTACCGTGACAGACAGTAGATGTAACATGAGTAAATGCAAATAAAGAGTGTATGGTTTTTAGCAGTGATCTTTAGAGTACTAAAATTCTGTCAAAGGTTACACCAGACTGCATCGGTTATGAGGTGGTTCTCATGTTGAGGTTAATGAGGTCTGAGAGGTTGTGTGAATCTCTCCTCATAAGGGAGCTTTTTATATGTCACAGAATACTCCGAGGACAAATATTGCCTGTAAGACATTTATGAGAAGCAAATTGAGCTGTATGAAATTTCAGGCCATTGAACATACTGATCTGTTCTTGAGATCGCAATCCGGTGGCTAGTCCCCCTAGAAGCCAAAGTGGAACTTGTGCACTGATCAATAATTACGTCAATATAACAGACAGTCTGCTTTATTTTTACGCCACCCCAATTTCAATCCGTCACTAATTGGACTCATGTGTATATTGATATGATATGCTAGTTATACTGTAGGTGATTCTTTAATTAGAGGAACTCTTGTGTCCCCTAGGATAATTTTGAGGGGATTTTATAAGCAATAACAGATTTTAAATAACAGATAATAACTACCCAGATTTTTAACTTACCCTTTAATGTACACAAAATGTTAAATTGAGATTCACACTCTTTTTCCTACAGAAAACAAACAAGCAAACAGATTGATTGATTGATTTAGTTTTTATGAGTGCAATCTGTATTTTTTACAATTGTCTCAAATATTGACGTCATTATCATCACACCAAGCATTTTATCACACCTCGCTTTTTCAGACCGATGAGTTTTGTAAAAATCGACGCGTTTCAGAAAGGCGGGGCATAGAGGAGAAACAATAATGTACAGTATGTGGAAAATAATGTGTTTTTTGAACCTTAAACCGCATAAACACATTTCATTACACCAAATACACAAAATAATGTTCTTTTTAGCAGCATCATATGACCCCTTTAATAGTTTCTAATAGGGCTGGATGATATGGCCAAAATTTATATCATGGCATAATAACAACAAAACTGCTTGTGAAAAGTGCTTTTGTAAAATAAAGAAAACACACAGGGTGTGCTGTTGGTCTACGTGATCTTCATTTTGAAACGTGTCACAAAAATGAACTGAAACTCAGCGAATTCTCGACACAAGAGACATGAGAGATATATCTATAGAAAGCTTGACATGTCTACTTTTAAACGAAGCAATTCTTATTGAAAACAAATATTCTGTGATAAAGTAATCCGTATGAAACCAACGCAATGTCCAGTCTTTCCCGTCTACCTTCATTATCTCTACTGTGACCACACCCACGAGCCGATCACGCTTTTGATATTACAATAGTCCACGTGAGACGCGCGGCATGTAAATGCCCACATCACAGTAAACAAAGCAGCAAGACTTTTCCTCAAGTTCATCTCGGCTACTTCGTTTCTGGAAGACGCGCTGAGAAGAATAAGACAAAATTTACCTCAGATGAAGAGGCGCTGAGAGGAATAAGCTTTGGATTTTCCTCAGAAGAACGCGGCGGCTTGATATCCAGTGGACGATATCATTTACACGAGTAAGTCTTTTTTTATTAGCCTACTTGCATTAGTTGTTATTAGCTGTTACTGTGACACAACTTGCACATATTTTAGTAGTTAAGACTTTTTCCAAACCATGATTCCTGACTAAATGTATAATCAAGTGAAACATGAAGATTAATTCACTGCATCTAATGTCTCACGACGCCAGGATGTTTTTTTAAAGGGGTCATATGATGCTATTTTAAAGATCATTATTTTGTGTATTTGGTGTAACAGAATATGTTGACTTGCTTTAATGTTCAAAAAACACATTCTTTTTCAAATACTGTAAATTATTGTAGGTCCTCTATGCCCCGCCTCTCTCAAAC
>NW_015658988.1:439209-440057 GCF_001515625.1 Sinocyclocheilus rhinocerous | reverse complement strand
TTTTATAAAGAATATCTCTTTGGATTTGAGACTTTAGTCTTTGCAACTTTACAGATCTTCTTTATGCACCAAGAGCTTGTAACACTCCAAAGAGAAAAGAAAACTTGAAATCGAATCATATGACCCCTTTAATGTTCTATAAAATAGACAGCAATGATATAAAAGTAATATGAGTTATAAATGTTAATAATGTTAGAGTAAGAATGTTTAGACAAAACTTTAATATAGGCTCTGCTCGCGAAGCTCTTTATAACATGCTTATCAATAATAATTTATTTTCCCAGATATAAAATGTTTTTGTATTGTATAATAGGCCTACTAAGCATGCTTGTGTTTATGACTATAACTAAGCTTCTCTTCGTGAATATCTGCTCTGGTGTAAATGTTTTGAAAGTGTTATACCTGGCCATTGGTGTTTGCGATTGTCTCAGGTGTAAATGTATAAAGTAAGCTGTAAATAAGTGACCCATCGACAGACATATACGCGCGTCCTTTCTTATCAATGATTAGGCTATAGTATGCATACTTCATGAGAAAACAGTGTTAAAATGTAGTTTCTTTGTTATTGGCATTCTGTTTTCTCATGAAGTATGCATACTATACTAAGGTATTGTGGGGGGAAAATGCTAATAAAATGCTATAAAATTATTTTAGGACTGAATACACCACTCTTGCCTTCATCTGCATCTCACACAGGAAGGGAACGCTCGTTCAGTTTTCAACTCCATTCAGAATCTTACAGTAAGTGTGCATTCACTATTTTACAGATGTTACTTTCATTTGATTTATTTACTGTATGGTAAAATATGTTTGCTATGTGGTAATTGTGTTCTTTGTTTCGATAAATT
>NW_015658988.1:411503-438431 GCF_001515625.1 Sinocyclocheilus rhinocerous | reverse complement strand
GCTTTTTTATTTCAGATGTGAGAATAACAGTGTAAAAGAACCTGTTGCAAAGAGAGCCAAAGCAAAGCAGCCTACTCGGTCATGGAAAACAGAGACTGATGTTGACATGTTCCACAGACCCTGAGATTCCTGCCGGCACAGGAACCTGGACCACCGCTAAGACCATGTGATGCACACACCCCCATGAGTCTCTTCAAAATGTTGTTCAAGTTTCCTGCTGCTGTTTTGGATATTTTGGATATTGCACCCATGACGTCTTGACTCTTGTGTTGTTGTTGTTTTTTTTTGGTGTTTTTTTTTTGTTCCTAATAAACAGTTTAACTGCTCCCACAAGTAAATCTCAAGTTATTTTATGTGATAGTTATATATATTCTAAATAAACTACAAACAAAAAATATATACATTTCTTTTTTCTTCTAATTCTTTGTTGTAGCAATTCCCTCTCAGTCACATACCTGACTGAAAGGCTCATTATGCAGCTCATTATTAAGGTCTTTGTCTTCTCAGGTGTGAATCACAGCATTATGCATGACCATCCACGCCCCATCACATATACATTTTCTACACAAAAAGTGTCTTATAAAATCTAAATCAATATATTGTTTTCTGTGAATGAGTAAGATGATTTTCACATCATTTTGAAGCAAAAACTCTAGACTTCAAGATCCAGTTCTCAAAAGTCTTGTGAACAAATGTTCTGTATGTGTTTTATGGCCTTATTTCAGTGACTTTAAAATTTTAGTTTTTCCACTAAGCACGCATAAGCGTTGTTTTCTTAAAAACACAATCACGTACATACATGCTGCTCACCTATTATTGTAGCCCAGTTTGTGCTGATTACAGTGTCATTAAACTTTAGCCATTAAAATGTTTTTAAGCAACTGGTAAAAGCACAAATGTCAGGGAATGTCAAAACCTCTCCAGGGCCCCAAAACACCCTCAGACTCCAGAGGGTTAAAGGGATCGTTCACCCAAAAAACCTCTCTCTCAAATGGACCATTGACACTCTATCTACAATCTCAATTAGGAGTGTCAATGGTCCATTTGAGAGATAGGTGGCGGTAATGCACTTATAAGTCTGCGATCCGCTGTAAAGCAAGAAGAAGAAGACGCATCACGCGCCGGCTGTCGAGGACCGCTCAGGACAGATCAGACATTGCAGTGCATCAGAGGTAAAAAAACGATATAAATACTGTTCAGTTTCTTGCACAGACCGATCGTTTCGTGTCTTTACACATCAATGTATAATCACGAGCCGCAGGGTTTAATTTGGTTTTGTTTGTGTGGTTTTTTTTACTCTCAAAGCCGTGATTCCCATTCACTTCCATTATAAGAATGACAGGCTGCAACGGTTTGAGTTAAAAATATTTGTTTGTGTTCTAATGAAGAAACAAATTCACCTACATCTTGGATGCCCTGGGTGTAAGCAGATAAACATCAAATTAAATTTTTGGGTGAACTATCCCTTTAAAGCATCCTTGCTAAATAAAAGCATTAATTTCTATAATCCCCCCCCAACCCCCGATTACATTTTAAAATATATTCAAATAGAAAGCAATTTTAAATAGTAAAAATATTTCAACATTTTACTGTTTTTGCTGTACTTTGGATCAAATAAATGCAGACTTGGTGAGCAGAAGAGACTTCTTTAAAAAAAAAACATTAAAAATCTTACTGTTTAAAAACTTTTGACTGGTAGTGTAGGCTGATTATTTTTATAGATTGAAACAAATGTGCTTCAGCCAGGATAAAGAGTATGAAAAGTGCTCTGAAGTGCTGCAGAAAACAAAAAGATTGAGCAACAACAGAAACATGTTGCTGGAGACGGGCTTATTATTGAAAATGCAAACTGATTCTCTGCCAGCAGGAGGCGCTTTTTTAGAGCTGTAGAAACAGCTTTTTCCACAGTAACGGCTGTAATCAAAGCAGCTCCGCTCATGAACGCTTCTTTATCAGATAAAATGAAAATGCCATCGAAACTTTTCTTAAGACAGTCGGTTCCCTTCAGAGATACATTCGTATAAAACACCGCGCCGCATTCTGATTTTGAAGCGTGCAGTGCTCATGTTTATTCAACGAAGTAAAACACATGGGAAACACTGGTAATATATATCGAAATATCGGAAATGTGTTTAAAAATCATATCACCGTTATTGAAAAAAAATTATATCGCTATACATATTGTGACGACCCTGAGTGTTCTCCTTACCTGTTGGTGGCAGACTGTGGGAGTTTTGCGTCACTCCCCCATGTTAATTAATTCATGATAATTAGGGGTGTAGACTATATAAGGACTTCAGGTTGTTCATTGAGGTTAGCACTCCCGGAGGAATAGTTCTCCCAGGAGCAGCTCTTGACCAGAACGTGACATCTCTCTGATTCATATGATTTTTATACGCTTCTTGTATCATGTAGCTTTAGGATTTTGTTACTGTTATTTTTGTTGTTATTTCCTTTGTTTCTTTATTTTTCCCTAGACTTATGTTTGCTCTTTGGGCTTATTGTTATATTTGTTAAAGAAAATAAATCAATTTGTATTGATTGAACGGTGGTGTGTGATCCCTCTTTTATGTTGTGGCTTGTAACGAGCTGGCTGTAACAATATTGATATTGAATTATTGTCCAGCCCTAGTTTCTAACAAACTATAGTTTGTTACAATGGAAATAATGTCAGGGAAGCACATCTCTGCAAGAAAAACAGTTAGTTTGACAATCAGAAATGTAATTTGATATTATGATTTGGGGTTTGTTAGGTGTCATTACAAAATTGAAGAATTGTAATATTTTAATAATAAGTTATTTTATTTTATGTTTGTTTGTTTAACAGGGACAATAAACTAGGCATTGTTACACACAGACAACCGATGCCGCGTGCATAGGGCATATAGCATAAAGCTAGTTTGCAGCTCTTGTCCCTGGTTAGGCTTTTACATAAAATCAAAACAAGTAAATAAAAAACAAACACAATCAATAATAATTGAATAATTAATACATATTTAATAATTATTTAACTAATAACTCTGCATCCAGTATTTGACCGACTGCATGTCACAGCAGTTTTCGTTGTGCTTCTTTTTTTTCTGGTTGACAGGTGAACATAAAAAATGGATTCTTGACTTTATTTGAAGTTTAAAAAAGGGCATGTTTTTTTATAGCAAAAATAGTCGAATTCCCCCATTCTCCTCATAGAAACGAATAACAGTGCTTCATTTTCCACCAGTAGTGGGCGTGGAATATTTCCCAACTATATCAATAAACCCCACCCTCAAGACTGATTGACAATGAACTGTGTTAGGCATTGGGAATGCCTAGGTGCAAAGGGGATTGCAATTCCATTTGAATTTTGTGAGGGTTGGAGCAGGACGCGGAGGAAGTGCAATAACAAATAGGTGATTTTCTATTGCTATTCCAAAATGACAGGGTCATTTTGCAATAACTCGCAAGACATTGGAAACGCAATTGCAAATGGACTTGGCGTTTCCATTTAAAATCTGGCAGACATATTACATACACAGAAAAAAAAAAACGAAACATAAATACATGATTTGCAATTGCGTTTGGATTATGTCTCAATGTATGCGTCTACAAATTGAAAACGGCAACTGCAAATACATTTTGCAATTCCTTTCGAATATTGTCCAGAATATCATTCCATATATGTTAGCAATTCTAAGGCTTATCCAATTAAAAAAAGGTGCCATTACATCACACAATATTTATAATTCACACCATCACACAGTCCCAAAAATCACTATTATATTAATTATTTTATTATTCATAAAATATATTTCAATATTCAATATATTTTATTGTTTTTCCATTTCATTTCATACCTGTGTAGCAATGAGGTAGAGCAGCTCCCCCAGGGGTGGAATCAAGCATCGTTTCAATTTACTGCTCCTGAAGTTCTCTCGGATCAGTTCTGTGAACATGGCCACTGCCTAAGGAAACAACCAACACACAAATGTGGCTTCTGTAGCTAATAAATAGTTTAATTTATAAACATTCTAAATTAATTAAATGTACAGTTCACCCAAAATTCACCTTCACAAGCAAGCACACTTGAGCTATTATTTATCATATTAGATGAGCTCTATGTATGTGCGTTGCTCATAGACTGTAAAAAAAGATGGACGACGCGTCTCCTATTCCTTCCACTATAGAAAAGTGAAGCCAAAGCATCTCAGTATGGCCGCTGCCATCTTGAGTAAATGACGTCATTTGGAGCCAGAGTCTGCAAAGTAGAGATTGTTTGGAGCCAGAGTCTGCGCAGTAGTGTCGTGAGGTGGAGCCGCGGTATCAAACTCCCACCCAAACTCCTGCAGACCCAATCAACATAACGACACGCCCCGTTTTTATAGCATCAAATTACTAGCTAAAATCAAACTCATCACAAAAACGAACAAATTGAACATATATCAGCGTGATGACAACTACCTTAAATGACCAAAACCATCTTTTGGAAAATTGTATTGGAAGTGTAATTTTTTTTTTTTGACTCAAGTCCCATACGTTTACATGGAGAGGGCGGGGTTTATGACCTGTACTGCAGCCAGCCACCAGGGGGCGATCAAAGAGCCCGCAGCTTCACTTTTCAGGACGTGTGAGGCACACCCGGCGTTGATCAACATTTCCATGTGAATATAATCTCTAAGTCACACAAAGCAACTGTAGCTATGTTTCCATCCACCTATTTTTATGTGCATTTTGGAATATCACATAAAAAAAAAAAACGCTGGATGGAAACGCCAAGATGCGCATAAATTCTAAAAATGCGCATAAAAAACATATGCACACATTTGAGTAGGATAAACTTCTTATCCGATAAGAAAAAATTTGCATAAACTACGATGGAAACACATTTACCGAATAAATTCCTCCATGCGCATCTTCTATTAGAGCTTGCTATTTCTATACAGTTGAATTTCTACATTTGCCTGCCAGTTCCACATATTGTATTATGCTTTGAAAACTGCTTTGTTTTTCAATAGACATTTAACTTGGGTTTATCTTGAATAGTTTGTATTATCCATCTCATGTGACTTAGTGCTATGAGACGGGATAACTTGACTAACCAGCGGACCGATCTCGTTCACAGCATCTATATGTTGTTATGGTCATTCTGAAATGCCTGAGCAAAGTCTGTCGTCAAAGTATTTCTGTATAGTTGTCTTACACGACTGTGTTCCCAAACAGCTGGCATCCACCTCCGAAAGCAATGACTGCATTTTGTCTGCTCGCTCTGAGGCACAAGTAATTTATCATATATGAAAATTATTATATTCAGTAGCTTCTCCAAGTTTTCTTAGTAATATTTAGTGCCAGTTTACCAGGAAGTTACGATTTTGTTCTCTTTGACTCGTGATTAAAAACATGTCCATTTGTATTACAACGATTAAAGAAAAACTGTTTTTAATATGTCATCGGGGTGAGTTTTGTTCCTGTGTCTATATTTCCAACAAGACACTGGACAAGATTTTTTTAATATACAAAAGAGAGAAATGTCTTACTATAGAGCATTTGATTAGATGTCATGAGTTCAAGATGACTCATCAATATGTTTGGTCGGGGTTTTCTGCTTTTTTTTTTTTAAACAGATCTCCACAGATCTCTGGTCTTAAAGGGATAGTTCACCCTTTTCAAACAGTTTTCAAACACCCAAAAATCAAACAGTTGGTGGTTGCCATTGACTTCCATAGTATTTTTTTTTTCCTACTATGGAAGTCAATGGCAACCACCAACTGTTTGATTACCAGCAATCTTCAAAATACCTTCTTTTATGTTCAACATAAGAAAGCAACTCATACAGGTTTGGAACGACATGAGGGTGAGTAAATGATGACAGAATTTTCATTTTTGGGTGAACTATCCCTTTAAGCATTAGCATTTTATTATCTTCTGCCTCTCTGAGTGCTCAGATGAGTCAGTATATGCTTCTCTCTGCAGTCGTTTTCTTAGTAGGGTGCTATGCAAATGCCCTATGTAGCATATTTGGCCCTGTGACGGTTAAAGTCTCATAAGTGATGACTTTGCAGGGAGCAGATGTTGGCGGCTGTGTTTGATGAGTCTTGGCAGCAAAAGACGTGTAGTGATGATTTCTGTTACACAGGAAGAAACAAACAAGGCTAAGCTGTCTAGAATATATCATTATCATCAACAAACACACACAAATTCCCTTCTAGAGCATGCTGCTATTATCCACACACACATAAACACACATACACATGCTATCCTGCTTTAGAAAACATCATTATCGTCAACACTCACACACACACACATAGCATGTGTGTCAAGCTGGGTATTAGAAGGTTTAGGCGGTACAGAGGTGGCATGCTGGATAAGACTGTAGAGCAATGCTCTGGCCTGAAATCAGGTGTAGGTTTTTAAGCTAAGAATCCAGGAACTCAAGACTGAAGAGACTGAGCTGAATCAGGGGCGTAGATTACGCGGGGGATGCGGGGGACGTGTCCCCCTCTTGGTGAGCAGAAGAGACTTCTTATAAACATTAAAAATCAAATAACTGTTCAAAAACTGTTGACTGGTAGGTTATATAGATTACAGAAATGTTACATTGTAATGTTTATATATGTTTTATATATATATATATATATATACACACATTTCTGTCCCCCTCACTTCTGAAATGATGGCTACGCCCCTGGCTGAATCCTACCTGAGGTCTAGCTGGCTCATTATCAAAGATGCGTATGACACATAATTAATGCTGCACTGTGCAACCGGAAAGCGATTCTATCCTTAATACAAACAAAGCTAATCCAAAACTCTCTCTTAGTTTTATATGTTTAATCTCCTTTTTCTAGACATGATTTGCACTTTAATAGGGTTTTATGTTTAAGGAACAGCTGTCTCTGTGTATATATCTGCAGTCCATTAGCTCTGATCAACTTTATGGTAAAACGCCTTTGTTTGATGTCACTAATGTCACTTTGTCGTGCCATGCATATTAATTAATACATCTCATTAGGATGTTTTATATTTTCAGGAGTAAAATGAAACACAGTCTGTGATATTCAGAAATAAGATTTTCTTTTTGCAAAATATTATATAGTATATTTTTAAATGTCTGTCTGTCTGTCTGTCTGTCTGTCTATCTATCTATCATCAAAATCTATCAAACTTTTGAATGATAGTGTATGTCCTACATTCATATGTATCATATACACATTACCACAGCAAAGCAATAAAACATTATTCTTTGTAGACATTTTTTTCAATGTTAATCTGAATACCATGTTGAAGTGATGCGCTTGCACCCAAAAAACAGAGGCAATGCACAACATTCACATTACAAGCTAATTATTCTACCAATATGTATCAATTATTCAGTTAGGCACTGTGTAATGTATACTCGGACAGACAGATTAAAACTGTTGCTCGACTGTGCGAAAAAAAAAAAAAGCATTGTAGCTCGATTACATTGAGAGCATTCAATTTAATGTATATTACGAGTCAATTCTGGATACACCTGAGTGAATATGTATTTATTTTGATCTTAAATGACTTCAGACCTAAAGGCTTAGGTTTACATGTTTGAAATTAGTTTTGCAGACAAATATAAGTCTATAATAAATATCCTCACAAAACCAATATTATCAATTAAAATAATAAATTTATTATAAATTTATAATAATGAAATAGATTTTTGGACCATTGAAGGGAAAGCAGCAAACAAGTGCCCATGCAGCATATAGAGGAACTCCCTCTATGAAGAGAAAGTAGCTAACAAGCAATCCAACGAGGGCTCTCCCAAAAGGACGTCATCCAAACGTCATTCAGGCGCCAGATCAACAGCCAATCAGCAATGGAATTCCCTCAAGCAGTCAAACAAGGAAACGCAAAAATTTGAAATCAGTTCTAATCAGGTTGACTTCGAATTTTCAGATTCGAGTCCTCTCAAAACCTGAATGAATTAATAATAATTAATTCCCTAAGACAAGTAATCAGACATTACACAAGTGCCCATCCATATACGGTCCAACATTTTTTTATTTTTGAACCGTATAGTGAAGGGAAAGCAGCGAACAAATGCCCATGCAGCATATAGAGGAACTCCCTCCAAACTCTTTAAAAAGCAGAAGTTGTTTGAAAGAATGTCGAGAGTGTGCAGAGTTTTCTTAAGCAGCAATTCTAAACCTTTTTGAATTTAAGCCTCCACAACAATTTAAGGCCCCATGATTTTTCCAGTTGTACATGATTTAGTCTAAAAATGAGGCTTACTCATATATCCAGGTTTTCTGAAACTGTTGGAATATATACTTTCCGTACCCACTGTATATATATATATATATATATACACATTTATTTATTCGTTTGTTTGTGTTGCCCTCTACAGCAGGCCTCAGACCCCTGTTTTTTTTTCCCCTGTTTTGGTCACAACATTTCCATACTTAATTTGAATTATTTAATCATGTGATGGTTTATTATATTATATTGTTTATTATATTATATTAATTTGACTTGTTACTCTGAATTGTGGAAGAATTCTGCTTGGCAAAATAAAGACAGTAACATAAGAAGCAAAATTGAGTGTCCAGGAAGACACAACATAAAATGTCTATTGATATAAATCTAAATTTGACCTCTGTTGGATAAAACGTCATGACTTCTATAATGACTTCTATATTATTATGTAAACTTAATAAAGTAAGTTCACAAAGTCCCTTGACTAAGAGAATCACATACTAGAATCTCTTTGTCTAGTGTCCTGTTTATCTAGTGAGTAGCTCAACAACAGTTAAAAGTGCCCATATGAAGAAACTATCAATGTTAATCTGAATCAATATCCATTGAAGTGCACAAATGTGTATTCACACAATTCCTACCTCATTTCAAGCATTTTCTGAACTCTCTAGTAGGGGTGTCACAATATACCTGTATTGACGATAACCGTGATATTCAAATCATGAAATATCGACATCGTGTTAATTTAGGGTGTGACGATATACCAGTATTGGCGATAACCACAATATTTAAAATGAACAGGACACTTATGATAACACGAAACGCAAATAGCCTACTCCAGCGCCAGTACCTGGTTGACCTCCCAGGTGGCAGTATTGTGCCTTTGCTGACACCTGTCAATCAAGACGCACTGCGCGGCCGCGCTACTCCGAGAAGAACCATGTTCAATATTCTACATAGTAAGTTGTCATTATTTTACTAGTCATGGAATGGGAAATGTTACATTAACCTGTTAACAGCGGTTTCCTGTGTTCATATATTTCAATAAAGGGGTGATTCTTTTAATAAGTACCGTGTTTTCTTTACTCGTCTAATTTTTGTATTTGTATTTGCATTCAAGTCATGGTCAATACATGTGCGTAGCACTTGATTTCTTTGTTCAAATCTGTTACACGATCAAAACAAATCTAGAAAAACTGAGCGACCACATTGCTACATTAAACTCTGTAAAATGTTAAGTTGGTCACAGTGCCATGCACTTAATGCCTCATCTGCGGCCGTTCTAGACGCACATTAATACTGAATTAGAAGCGTGTTAACTGCATGACTGCACTGGCGCTGGCGCAACTATAGGTTAAAGAGATTAAAATATAGGTAGCACGTTAACAGGTATCAGTTTTGATGTTAATATTTATTCATCATACTGTTGAACTTGACAGTATTTCCTCTATTGTTATTTCATAGGGAGCTTCAAAGTAGACAGAGAAAGCCAGAGTCTCAGGTCAGCTGTGACCTGAAGACGACGAAGTGAAAATGCATGTGCCCTGTGTTTATCAGTATCATTACATTCATTGGGTAAAAAGAAAAACTAAATAAAGTAAACATTTATTTGGCTGATTCCCCAAGGTTTCTATAGATATCGCGATATATCGATACCGTGAATTTTTTTGGCCACAATAACCGTGGTGTGAAAAATCTAATATCGTGACAGCCCTAATCTCTCGAATATTGTAAATATAATGTCTGAGTAATTGAATGGGTGGAGAATTTTATCAGCCAGCATATTTTCTCCCTTCAACAAACTACAAAGTGAAAGGAAAAAAAAAAATTATTAAATCACTTAAAACTCATACTCAATAGTTTGTCTGGACATATTCCAACTTAACTAATCTTTTGACTTTGTAGACCTCGGATAAAAATAGTGTCACAACAAAAACCTTACTTAAAATTCATATTCCTAACAACAATATCAACAGCGCAAGACAAAAGGACACAAGAAGAGGGGAGTTACCATGAGATGCAGATCTGATCAACTGATGCTCAGAGAATCAATATTATTCCCCCGAGTCAGTCAGACAAATGCGGTCAAACTGTGTCTTAGATGTCCAGCGGGCAGAGCGAGGGAGAAACAGAGTGCCCTTGATACTCTCTCGCTAGTTTCCAATCACACCGATACTCTTGTGTGACACTTAAAATTCAACTCTGAAATATTCACTCCCTCCGGCACAAGGCGCTGCAGATGGCAATGCCTTTATGCACAGACAGAATCTGGATTTTTAAATACATTTCTCTATGAAATATATATGGCAGAAGTAACTTTAAAATGACTTTCCAGAAAATGGTTTACCATCAAATAAATAAAGTAGTGAAAAAAAAATGAAACCGGCTCATCCCTGTGGTACCTCCTTCAGATGGCTCCGCTGTAATTCTTAGCAGTGTGTAATGGGACTGGTCAGGGAAAACACTATCAGGCTCTTCTGAGAGTAACTGTGAATTTAGGCTAGGGGCACGGGGGATTGCCGGTGCCAAGGACAATGATTAATTTACCACTTCATTAGACTAGTGCTCAAGTATTCATGGCGAACACAGACACTGAGGGTTTCAGGGAGGATTAGAGAGCTAACCGAACGTCAGAGGGAGAAGGACCAAGTGTTTTGGAGGGGTTGTAGAAAGAGAAAGAACGCAAAAATGCAAAGCAAAGGAAACTTTTTCTGAGGAGACTTTTCTGCTCTACCTGTAATTCTGTAATTTCCTTCCTCCTGAATCAAGCCCCTGTGCGACATTTCTATTTATAGAGGCTTTTATCGTTGCCATGACGACGAATTAGCCCAAGTTTCTTTTAGATGATGGATACTGCCTATGGCTGAAACTTACCTAAGAGGATCCTCTTATTGCAAACCTTCCAGCTCGCACAAACAACACTCATTACAGCTCAAAATCCATATTGTGACTTATTATATAATACATTTCTCAAGAAATAATGTGCAATTAAGGCTGGAATACACTACATGACTTTGTTGCCACAACTTGCCGTTGCAGCTGACCAGTTTCACAGAAAAGCCATGTATAACAAGCAGACTCTGATTTTTTAGCTTCATGAAATCAAACAATATGAATGAATCAATGTTTGCCGGCATTTACTTATACACTAAAAGGCTCAATGCACAGATCCGATCTTTTGACATATCTGATTTTTGTCTCACCTGCTTACATTCACTTAAAGGGTTAGTTCACCCAAAAATGAAAATTAGCCCATAAATTACTCACCCTCAAGTCATCCTAGGTGTATATGACTTTCTTCTTTCAGACAAATCCAGTCAGAGTTATGTTAAAAATTGTCTTTGATCTTACAAGCTGTTTCATGGCACTCAGCGGGTGTTGCATGCATCAGTACAAAACCAGTTAAATAAAATGCGCCCATCCATAAAAAAAAGTGTCTCACACGGTTCCGAGGTGTGAACAAAGGTTTTCTGTAGCGAATCGATGAGTTTTTGTAAGAATATTCATTATTCATATAATATTCATTCCATATTCAAAATGTAATAATCACTTTAATCTAGCTTGCGCTCACAGTTGTACACTGGAAGCAGTTCCGGGTGGATGACGTATGAGGTCAGTGCTGCGCATGCGCCTGTGAGTCTCGTGAAAACCAACGTTTGTTTACAGGAGCAAAGGAAGCAAAGTTTCCTTACTTTAGCAAAGGAAAACCAGTCTCTTCTTGGCTTATATCGAAATCCTCCGACATTCTTCTTTACAAATCCTCGTTTTGTACTTCTAATTCTTGACCGTTGTTTTGTTTTGATCTCTCCCCTGCGCTTCCGCGTGCGTCACTTCTGAGCGGCGCATGCGCAAAGCCGACCTCCATACGTCATCCGCCCGGAACTGCTTCCATGTACAACCGTGAGCGCAAGCTAGATTAAAATGATTATTACGTTTTGAATACGGATATTTTTCTTACAAAAACGCATTGATTCGCTACAGAAGGCCTTTGTTCACCCCCCGGAGCCATGTGAGACACGTTTTTTATGGATGGGCGGATTTTAATTAAGTGCTTTTGGACTGATGCATGCAACACCCGCTGAGTGCCATGAAACAGCTTGAAAGATCAAAGACAATTTTTAATATAACTCCAACTGGATTAGTCTGAAAGAAGAAAGTCATATACATCTAGGATGAGTTGATGGTGAGTAATTTATGGGCTAATTTACATTTTTGGGTGAACTAACCCTTTAAGACACGGCCTGTATACAGTATCCGCATTTACTTTCATTTCTGCCCAAGTTAGAATGATTCCATTGGTGACAGCTTTCAACAACATGGGAGACCCTCGAGTTTTGAAATTTTATATAATTTACATCGGGTGGTTCTTTGACTTTAATGCACACCAGATGTGATTATGCCAATTATACAATGATCTGTTATCAGCATGGACTATTTAAAACCATCGTTTACTGTAAGTTTGCAGCAAAAAAATTTGACTGAAAGGATAAAAAAAAACTAAAAAGTTACTTTACCTACAGGTCATTAGATTGAGAATTCTGAGTAGAGCAGTAAAATTACATTTATTTGAATTATATTTCAAAAACAGCGACATAAACACCATGTCACCAAAAATGTTTGTTTTGGGGTTTTTTTCAATAGAGAAGCCATTTTAAAATTGTAAAAAATAAAATTTGCAGAGAGCAGCGTCTCAAAACAAGTTTCTGTGCTCCTGATTGTTTCTGTGTGCAACCTCTTACATAAGGAATAATGTATATTCAGCCATTTGTTATCGCAGAATAAACCCTGACAGAGGGATCACCCTGAAGCGGTGATCAGGGTTGTATCAACCTGAAAGGGTTCATTTTGCTAAATGTACATTATCCCACTTATTACAGTACAAGGCTATTTCCTGCATAAGTAAATAATTGGACACAAAATATTGATTGGAGTTGAAATATTTCATTAGCTCCTAAAACAAAAAGCTTACGGGAAGAAAAACGGTTCCTAGCAAGTGTCTTTTAGCTAAGACGAATGAACAAACACTAGACAAACATTTAAGGGATACAGTACCACATACACATACTACTTATTACTCAACTTTTCAGTACATAAATAATTATAAGGACATAAGATAATGATTTGAGATTAAACTCTTTTACAATCTCACCTGTTTATTATCTTATAATCCATTACAGTGTTCAAAACAATTGTCCTGGCAATAAGATGAACACAGCAACAATATTACAGTACTATTAATACTGAAGTTACTGAAATTAATAGTATAGTTAAAACTATAACAGGACACAAGATGGCAGCAGCTGTGTTTGTATGAAATGAGAGAGCGAGTCTGTGATGTGATACAAGAGACATGAAAGAACTGGCGACTTAAGATACCCGGATGAGCGGTATGTTATTCAGCATTGCTACTGACGACAGTTGTTATCAGCAGGGTTGCCAGGTTTTTACAACAAAACCCACCCAATTACTACTCAAAACTAGCCCAATGGCGTTTCGAGGGGGGGTCCCCCAGTAACATTCGGGGGGTAAAATACATGTTTTTTGGCGAGGTTCCCCTGGTAAAATTCGCATTGCAGGGGCTAAATATGATGTTATTGGGGTCGCTTCAACCCGCGGACATGAAAAACAACCCGTGGCAACAGTGTTAAAGTAGCCCAATTCCACAGGAAAACCACGGACTTGGCAACACTGGTTATCAGGGAGTAAGACATCTCAGAAAGGCCAGTCATGACAATTAGAATCAATCAAGCATTCTAGAGAGACGTGTAATAAATCTATATAAAGTTTTCACCTAAATAAAAGGAAAATACATAATACGACAAAATAAGATGAAAAAACAAGAAAAGTTATCTTTGTGTGTAAATGTCGCCATCATATCAGATGTCCAGATATGAGATGGGTATCTATCTGATTTAGACATTTAGAGATTTTTATGTGTGCAAATCTGAGTTGGTGTTTTTTTTTTTTGCTATAGTGTAACAGCAGCCTTTGATATTTTGGGCCGATTTTAGAACAGATACTCTTTTCATATGTCATGTGTCCCCTAGCAACGAGGTGTAAGTTTATGTTCAAAACAACCTGCAAATCTGTAGTATGTAATTCTTAGTCATTTAGAGTATGAGCCCAGTTTTGTACCCATTTACAATATTGGTGTATGACGCCTATTGTTTTAAAATCTGTTAAGATTTTTAAAGTCGTGTAGTGTATTCCAGCCTTTAGCTCAATATATTATCTAGGAAGGGCCTCTAGAGTGCAGAAGAACCGTAAGAAAGCAGCTCTGCTTTTCTCTCGCCAAAGAGAAGCACTGAAAGAAATCGCCATGACAGGATCGGCCGCTCAGACACAGAACCCCCGTAGAGCACCGGGGAGAGAGTCCATCACCCTGAGCACTTCTTCAATACCGACCCATTGAGCCCAGAAGTGCGAGAAAGAAGAACCCGTTGAGAGAAGCTGCAAAGTTTAAGCCTGTATTGTGTGAAATGCCCCAAAAACTCGGCCTTGCTAAATTACGACGGACGGCCATTTTGTGCCACTGTCCACACGGAGTCTGGGTGGTACTGCGAAACTGACAAAGAGGTAGGGAAGTTCATAGCGGAATGGAAGACAAACATGTTAAATCAAGGATTGGGGTGGAAGAATTTGTTTATGATTAACCACAATGCATCTGTGCAGCGCTTTGATGACAGTGAAAGCTTTTATAACCCTGTTTGGATGAGATATTTGCCTTTGTATGTGTAAAGGCTGAGATAGAGATGTAAAAAGCTAATTTCACCTGGCTTTTACTGGATTTCAAGTGCTTTGGAGAGCAGATAAATTATTTTTGTTTAGTATTTTCATTTCTGAGTGGAAGCTGAGAATAAGCAAATACAGAAATGCTACAGTGACACCTGCTGGTGTGTCTCTTTATTTTCAAAAATGTTTGTTTTAATGTTAAAATGTCCATCTTTAAACACACAAGTCTCACCTCTGTGACAGGAACGTCGTCTCTGAGCTCTGTGCAGTGGGAGGCCATCAGTCCAATCACTCGCATCACTTTGCTCCTTCTAAAACACAAATTTGAACAATTAAATGGCTCTCATGCAGCTGTTCGTTTTATTAAAGCTATTCTGTTTTGTTAAAATCTGACATTATTTAAAGATAATGACATTTCAAACTTCTGATAACAATGACAAACTTCTTATAAAAAAAAAAAAATTTGAAAAACATACTGAAACCACACTTTTAAACAGTACTGTATATAATTATACCACCGCTGCAACACACACCCTGTGGTAAATTCACTGTAACACCTCCTGTGGCATTCTGCTTTATTTTACTATTTTTTGCAATACTGTCTTAACCACACCACATCTCAGTCTTAAATGAGCAGTGTTTAATGCTGGTTTTCAGTGTCATTTAAAACTAAAATTGTTCTGTCCGTTGCTTGGTGACTGTAATGCGGAGATAGAGGCTGTAAGCCTGTGAGGGGCCAGTGAGACACATGCCTATCATTCCTTCCACTCAGAGCCAAAGGGACTGAGAGGAGAGAGACAGGCACTGCATTTCTCTGAGCAGACATTCCAAGACCGGCGCCATTTGTGTCATCCGAGAATACTACACTATAGTTCTGATCCAGTAAAAGTGTGAAGCGAATTTTTACTATAATGGTACATTATACAATTGGACAGCTAAACAAAAAAAAACAAAAAAACAAAAATCACTATCAAACAATAAAATAATTATACAGAAGAATTAGTGCTGGGCGGTATGACCAAAAATTGATATCACGCTATTTTTCAAAATTATACCGGTTTCACGGTACATGACGGTATTTTTTTTTTTCATGCATGACCGGGTGTTAACCATATTTTCTAATGATTGAGAGAGGAAATACTGCAGTATATTGACTTAGAATGCCCTATTTTTATGTGGTTGTTTTGGCTATATTACTTTTTTGTCTCATGCAGCGCACTGCCTGCGTCTGAGTAACAAACTAAAAACAACAACAAACAAAAAAGTGCATGTGATATTAACAGACGAACTACGCTCATATTTAGAAACGCTGTTTTGTACTCATTTATTGACGAGTCGGCTGCGGTGCGGCCAACTGAATGTGCTGCTTCTCTGACGCTCACTGCACAGAACAGACGCCGAGAGAGATGACACTTCTCCTGGAAAGTCAGACCTCGCGTTCGCAGGACAGCACTGGGAAAATCTTCCAACTGAACCATAGCTAAGGTTTATCCAAAAAAGTCGCTAGGTTTGTCAGTATGAATATTCTATGGAAAAAAGCCGCTAAAAGGGTCTGAAAGTTGCTAAATCTAGTGCTAAAGTCGCACTCGTGTGTGTGAGACGCGGGAGCTGATGGCAGGGGGCGGTGGATATTTGTGGCGGTCAATGTGGATATTGTGGATGAGTTCTTCTGTGTCATCACGTTCTATTAGTTCTACAGCTTCAGTTTCGGAACTTTCACGCTTAGTAACACATACAGCTGTTCCCTCACGACAGTGCAACAGTGAAAAGGGACCCCTTTCAAACAGTGTCGCGTTCCGAACGTTGTTTAAGCGACATACACCGGTATTGCGGTATTTAAAAAATTCATATCATAACAAAAATAAACACCGGTATTCGGTATG
Source organism: Sinocyclocheilus rhinocerous (assembly GCF_001515625.1). Classification (NCBI taxonomy): domain Eukaryota; kingdom Metazoa; phylum Chordata; class Actinopteri; order Cypriniformes; family Cyprinidae; genus Sinocyclocheilus; species Sinocyclocheilus rhinocerous. Next base: position 421,614 of record NW_015658988.1, on the reverse strand, counting down.
AACCGGTATACAGCCCAGCACGAAGAAGAATTGTAACACTTACATATCCCAGTTCGGAGCATGTCGCATCTGTTGAACCAGCACAGGGAACTATGTTAAAAAGAGAGGGAGAAAAAAAATGTTTCACATTGTAAGATTTTCAATATATATTCATATTTCATTAAATCAGCCTCTTTTTGGACTCTTAACAACACGATTTCATATATGTCACAGGTCAGGACAATCCCTAGTAAAGAGCTGGGTGAGTGCTTGTGTGGCGTTATTCAATCACTGTTGTCATCACATCAAGAAATTATTTTCTGACTCCAAAATAATTGGTCACATGGCATTTACGGCTCAGGTGACTGGCTCCAGAAAAAAAAAACTATATCTGGAATGCCCAAACTGAGCAACTGCCACAGAGATAAATGGAAATGCTACTAGTGCTGAGACATCTGGTGGCCAGAGGAGGAATGTACTGGTGTACAAACTACTGTTGCAAAAAATGGTACTTAAATTATACAATTATATTCAAATTATACTTCAAATCCAAAAGAGAAATTTGACTTATCTGAATTAACATTGGCTTAGAGTTTCAGTATAAAAACAGAACCTTTAGGTGCCATTGAAACTCCACACGAGTCCCACTGATTACAGTTTCCATTCACGAAAGCCAAGGAAGAGGAAGCTCGTTTTCAGACAGAGGCGAGGACGGAAGCAGGCACTCATTCCTCAGTGGACACACTATTGTTCAACTTCCCTCATTAGATGACCTACTGTACACTTTCAACCGCTCTATAATATTGCAAAAGAAATGTGAGATTTGCACTGCATGGAATGGTTGCAGATTAAAAAGTCCCCTTAGTCTATTTTTATTACAAAATACATTTTTATACATGAAGCTTATTTAAAATATACACATGATGAGGGTGCAAATGAAGATTTATGTCTTTCCATTGAATGTCCATGCCACCAAAATGACCAAAAGTTCAGAAAGATTCAAATGAATCACATTTAATCAAAGTCTTTTGAAGAAACACAATCACTGTATATGATAAACAGATTTAATGGGATGAAGGGGGAAGAAATCTCTAAGGTTTCATTAAAAATATTGTCATTTGTGTTTCGAAGATGAATTCATGTTTGGAAATTGGAATTAATGTAGAGGTGAAACATCATTACACAGAAGAACATTCGAATGTTACATCATAGCAAAAGATGTAAGCTAAAATAGATGAGAAAAAAATAAGTCTAAACAAGTAATCAAAACTACAGTTAATACTGTATATATACAGTATTGTTCCAGTGATTGTATTGTTGCTAGGCTGAATCTACTGGTAAGATAATTCAATTCAATTCAATTCAAATCGTTATTGTAAGTCTTTATATTTATTATATATTCAGTAATTAGCAGCACCATTAGTCAGCTGATCATTGTCACAAAGTAAACCCCTTCAGTGTGACACAAGTCAAACCAAAAATTATTCAGACACCAGATACAATTTTTGATATGTATATTTTTTTACACTAGTGGGTGCAGGACACTATAGTTCATTTACGTAAGCGAGGATAGCAAAATAAAGTAAACTGTGACATATTATACCTAACAAATCTTCATACAGTGGACTACCAGTAAAAATATTCAGACACTTTGACCTGACCATGTTTTGCTTAAGTGTTTTTTTCTTTAATTGCTAATGTGACCTTTTTACACCACATACTGAACAAAATTAAGCATTGCTTGGTAATTGGTTGACCTAAATTGGTATTATCTAATTGTGTACTTTTAACAGCTGACAGCTATTCAACCTAATTCATTTGTGAGACAGTCTAACAGAAGGATGGCATTATCAAGATGAATTTGTTCTGACACAGTTTAACTCTGAGTTCTTGTCATATTTTATTGCCATTTTCTAAACTACAGCGAATAAACTGTGATAATGTGAGAAATGCTGAAGGTGTCTGAATAAATTTTGGTTTGACTGCATACATGATACCTGGTCGTCCTTTTGTGATAATGACCATATGACTGTACATTAATAGCTTGTGTTTCACATGTGTCTTACCAGCTGGGAGTGTATAAGGCGTGTGGCCGTCTCTCTGTGGTTACAGACAGTGCAGAGGTAACAGAGCAGGTTGAGTTTAGTGCGTGGTGCTGTGGCATTGGCTGATCCAGCCTGGTCTACTGACTCCAGAACAGCACACACCTGTTGCAGGAACTGAGACCAGTCCTCCGAGTTCAGACAGGACAACCGTTCAGCTAAGAGAGAGACAAAGAGAGTAACATTTGTTCTTTTTTTTTTTAACCCAACCAAATGTAAAGCAAGCATATATGACAATTTTCCCAAATCCTTTACATTTCTATGCAAAAACATACTATATTGCCTTTTGAACTAAATCTAAAATGCATTTGTGTCTTTTTGTTAAGCATCATATTTAGTACATCAGGCTTTTATGGCTAATATAGTATGATGCAGAAAAATATGGAAGGAAAGGAGGGAAAAACACTCCAATTATATTAAGAGGCCAAAATATGCAATTTGGTCTAGTTACTAAAATTTATATGGCCAAAAATTAAAGTGAAATTCTGATTGCAATGAAAATGAATGAGATCTTCACAACAGTATAGCAGACTTACTTAGATAAAATGCATATAAATATATGTTAGCACTCTTTACCATGATATACCCAATAATATGTCTTAGTAAGATGATATTTAAAAGCTTTGTTTTATGATCAAAGCAAGGTTTTGATCATGTTGATAATTTAGACGCTTTAGAAATATGATACAGTAGGCTTTATAGCTTTGTATGAGAAACAGACCTAAATTTAAGTTTTAAATCAAAAAGATAATGCTCCTTCTGGGATAATAATCCAGTCACAATGGTTAATGAGTTAATAAGCTTATCTTAAAAACCAGTACGATTCATGAAAAAAATTATTTTCATTCTAGGTGATCAAAAAACGCTAGATCTTCCAATTTACCTGAGTGTGCTGATACGCAAAGCGTTTTGGGGTCAAAACGAACTGGAGAAGTCTTTAAAATCTAAAAACAGAGCAGCAAACTAACATCAGTGTTGGTTAGCACATTGTCATGTTTACTCTAGAATATGGACATGAAGTTTAGACAATAAGTCCCTCAGACATGGCAATGTGGCAATGTGTTTGCATCCTGAAGGTCTCTTTACCTTTGGGTTATCCATGATGGGAGTCACTGTAAGGTCACTGTCTGTGTATAAAAGGGATTTAATGCTGCCGTTCATGTCACTCTGCTCCTCCACCATAACACTGGATTCCTATGGAGCATACAAACAAAATACTCCTTTCATCCATTTAACACTGGTGTCATAACTTCAGCAAAATCTGTACCACTGTGAGCAGTCATTTCAGAGCAAGTTTATCCAGTCCTGATCCTGGAGGGACACCTTCATGCAGAAATTAGCTCCAGCCTGCTCCAGTACATCTGCCTGGTCTACTGGACTTCCTAGTAATCCTCAAACCCTTTAGATTAAATGGATCAGGTGCATTTAATTATGGTTAAAGCTATTATTTGTGTATACAGTATAATACATCCAAGGGCATTTATATCCATATTGAAATTATTAATTTGAATGGTCTTATTTAAAAGCGCTAAACTAAACTAAATCTGTTGCGTTAAACATGAAAATAAACTTTTGTAATGTGATAAGTGATAATATACCTACACATCTAATATAACCAAATGACATTTATTTTCATAAATGAAGTGATAAATGTGAAAAATGCCTGTTGTGATGTTTAATATGAAAACAAACAAACACATCTTATATAACCAAATTACATTTGTTTTCACATTAAAAATGTCTGTGATGACATTGCAGGATGTTCCAAATGAACGCATTTTGTCAGGTGAAGTGAACTTCAACAGATATCTCATGCTCAGAGAATACAGAGCAGTGAACACTGTGTAGGCACCCTGTCAGTGAGGTAGTGGCAAATTGTAATGTTGAATATGTCCAGTAGATGGTGCTGTGGTTTAACAAAAGACATTTGCAACCACATCCACTAGAAAGCCTGATGATTAACTGTTGAAAAAGCATAAAGAATTAATGGCCCAGAGCTTTCTACTATGACATTTTGTTGGTTTTGATTGGGCTTTTTGGACACGCTTGTAGTTTGCAGTATTGCATTATCGCAGTCAGTCATGTAGAGAGGTCACAAAAACATTTCACAAAAATGAGTTTGTTAGGATTTTACGGAGCCCGGGAAGTCACCTGTAGGAGAAAAAAAAACAATCCGTGGCGACGGTTTTGCAATCCGTCCCCTTGTTTTTTTTTTCTCCTACAGGTGACTTCCCGGGCTCCGTAGGATTTAAATAAGTATTTGGGCACTTTCTGGTTGTTGATGTGATAAAATACGCCTGTGGTTACTATAACTATGGGACTATTTTGTTAAAAGTCATTGCAAGTTTGTCTTAGAATAGTAAAGTTAGTTTTGAGTAAAGCTAGAATCATTGTTATTCAGATGCCACTTGGTTTGATACTTTGTTATAATGGAATGAAAATTATACCGTTTTAAGTGAGGCTTAAGGGTCCAAATACATTTTTGGGATGACTGTATGTTTTTGTTTTTTGAACTCACTTGAATTTCAGAGCCTTTGTCTTCTGTCTGTCGAGCCGTGTTGCTTGTTCTGGGAGTTGGTCTTGAGCTGTTTGATCAGAGATACAAAAACTACTGAAATACACTGGAATATCCTCATACTAGCATTGAACACCCCTCATGACACATCACATGACCAAAAGTCTACACAGCTAACTGAATTTGTTTCTGGTGATTTTAAAACTTTCATCTAAATGCTTGGAGGTAGTTTTGCAGACAAATGTAAATTGCGCCTACATAAACATTTCTTTACAAAATTAAAATGTACGTTTATTTAAACATTTTAATGGGCGAGTTGGAACAGATAGTGGTGGAAAAACAGCCAACAATTGTCCAGCATACAAATAAATATTTCTCTTTTTTAAATAGATAAATAAATGTATTCATCTTTTTTTTTTTATAAAGTATTTTTATTTGTTTAACATTTTTGGACACTGCATAATTCCCATACTGCAGATTTTACTATTACTATAAAGTGTAGAAATCAATAATTATTATTAAAAAAAAGAGAGAGAGGGAGAGTAGGTGTCCAAATGTTTGACTGGCAGTGTACATTTTTTTAAGGGGGAAAAAAAACTAAAATTAGTTCTTCTGATTTTACTATATTTGAATCTTCTCAAACATGTCCGAAGAACACATGTCCAAAGAATCCATATCCACATGTATTAAAGTGCTGAAATGAGTGTGAGATCAAATATATATATATAAATTAAGATACAGGAGAGTGAGTTGAGGTACCTGAGGAGGAAAATCGCCTCTCTGGCGTCAATGTCCAGTGCAGACTTTGGTCTAAACTGTATGACGTTATCTATGATACAAAAACATCACAAAAAAAAGGTCTGAAAAAGGCATCATGAAAATAACTAGCTCCTAAAACAAAGAAAGCAAGCTAAGCTATGTAAAATCTGGAATAATAAATCAAGACCCAATTCATCTGTATAGCAGGCTATTTAATAGGCATGTATTTTTTATTATTTTTTTGCATTATTTTGTATATTTTTTGTCTATTTGTTAAAACTGGTAAAAGCTGTAAAACAGGAAGATCAAAGGCATGCTTTTTTTTGTTTGTTTGTTTTTTCTTCTAAAATTTCTTCTACTGTTCTGAATGAAGCCCTTTTTGACAGATTAGGTTTTAACATGATGTACAGTACACAAGTGTTCCAGTTGATTCACAGTTACATAAGCTCACTCCTCGGTCATATATTCCCCTCTGATAATATGCAATGGAGGTATTAACCAGCAGCAATCTAATCCCTGAGTGTACGGATGTGTGCGTGTGATTTAATACTGAACATACATATCACTTGTACAGCAAGGCAAACTGAACATGAGTACACAGGCTCACACATGTGTACGTGCTTGGCGACCACACATGCACATAGCATAAGCATAAAATCCACAGGCCCTTTGAGGGCACATGAAGTGTAGCAGTTGGGCATGACGTGCTGACTCTCATGTCTGCTGCATTACCTAATGTGAAAGACTTGCTGAGGTTTGGGCTGGCAGGGTCAGCAGGTGCTGTCTGGGCTTCCTCGGCCGTCTGAGAAGACACAGGGGCCAAATGCAAGCTGAAAAAAAAAAAAACACAATGAATTCGAGAAGACACTAGACACAATCATAGTAAACAGCACATCTTGATATAAATATGTGAGCCTGGACTACAAAACCAGTCATAAGGGTCAAATGAAGTTCTTAGCAATGCATATTACTAATCAAAAATTTAGTTTTGATATATTTACGTTAGGAAATTTACAAAATATCTTCCTTATTCTACTTGTTCTTATTCTGTCGTTTTCATAAAAAAATTTTGAAAAGCTTATAAAATATAATTTTTTTAAGAATTTGACAAAAGATGACATACTTTTAATAAAGTTAGAGGAGTCAAATATCACCTCGTAATGGGAAGGCTACTTTTTGATAACATTTTGGATTATTGATTAGAAGGTGCTCCTAAAATTTTGAACGTGCTCCTAAATTTTTTAAGAAAAGTAAAGAAAGTCACAAGAAAAGTAAGCGTCGAGCCCTGCCTTCCATTACATTGACTCTCGCACTACACAAACTGTTGCATGTCATCCCGGACTACATATCCCATCATCCATTGCACTGATTGCACACAGCACTGATTGCACACAGCTGTAACCAATCACACATTCACTATATAACACTCACTCCGATCTACGTTACGGAGCCTGCTTTAGTTTCTTAGTTTTAGCCTAGCCTAGTCTTGCCTTGTCTGTTTTCTCAGTTTCTGATCTTTGCCTGTGTATCTGGATTTATCCCTCTAGTCTCGCCCTGTTGATTCTGTTAGCCGATCGTTGACCCACGCTAGCCCTAGGATTATTCTTGTGTCTTGCCCTCTATATATACCTGTTGCCATTGTCTGACCCTTGCCCGTCTCTAACCATGTCTGTTAATAAAGCTTCGCACTTGGATCCGCAAGTCTCATGTCTCGTCAGCCCCGTAACACTAACGATTTTTGGCATAAAAGAAAAATAGATAATTTTGACCCATACAATGTTTTTTTGGCTATTGCTAAAAATATACCCAAGCGACTTAAAACTGGTTTTGTGGTCCAGGGTCACATATATGGGTCATATTTCACCCTAAAATTTAAAGAAAAAAAAAAACATTTATTTTGCATCCAATTGTAGCAGATATTCATTCTTTCTTTCTTTTTACAAAATAGACATTATGTACAAAATATTCCTAAGATGGCAAAGCTGACTTTTCAGCAGCATGTATTTTTTTATTTTTCAGTGCCACATGATACATAAGAAATATTTCTAATATGCTGATTTGCTGCTTAACTGTTTATTTTTTTTTTTTTTTTGAATTCTATGATAAATAAAAAAGTTCAAAAACTAATTTACTTATTACTTTTTTTTGTGTAAAAGTAACTCTTTACTGTCACTTATGATCAATTTAATGTGCCCTTATTTAATGTCTCATTTAATGTCTTGTTCTATACTGAACAGGTACAAGAAAATGATCATCATGATCATAATCCTTCCAAAATTAAAGTCTTCCTCATTCTTTAATTATGCAGACTCCTGGTCAAATAACAATGCTCTTTGTCTTGGCCCACTCACAGCAGCTGACACCGGCTCAGAACACAATCACAGCCCAACGTCAGCACCACTCCACACTTACAGACTTCATCAGATCTGCTGGAGCTTATCGGTTTACTATATTCAACCAATTTGCTTTGTTTTAAAACATCTACATACACAAATTAATGTCATCATTTCCTGACCTACATTTAAACATGATCAATAACTTCTGCCCCTTCATAGTTAATAGCAATAAAATAACAAACATATGTGCATAACTGTCCTGGAGTCATAAAACAAACGACTCCAGAACAAATTAAACAGATGTGATCTGTTCCCAGTGGAGGAAGCGTCAATGCCAATGAGAAAGCTTTTTATAACCTGCATTTGTTGTGTTTTCTAGGGTGGGACAAAGGCTTATTGTGTAAGGCACAATACACGCAGACAGTGTATGAAGTGTGCCATAGGGCTGTTTGCCCACTCACTGCATCAGTACTAGACTGAGTATCATCTATCAGTCCCTCCAGGGTTTTGCGATTCTGCGATCGCTGAATTTATCGCAAAATCAAGCAAACTGCAATTTTCGCAAGAGCTCGCAAATTTTCGTAATTGCCGCAGATTTTGGGCTTAGACGCATCCCGTGACGTCATCGCAACGCTCATTCAGTCAAAGAAAGATTGTTTCTCAGTTCCAAAAATGGAATGAACAGCCTTGCGTTCTCATCATGAATGATTTACAAGAGCTACATTGGACAAACGAACCGAAAGCGGAATGAACCCGAGCTACTCGTTTGGGCTATGTAGGCCGGTGTACCGACGAAACATGCAGGTGTGGACGGGTAGGTTTAGGGTAGGGGGTAGGTATGGACATTAAAAAAAGCCTCAAAACACATGAATAAGATACTGGTAGCACAATCTGATAGGTAGCATTTGTGCTACCTATCTTTTTAATGGGAGGTAGCACAATCTGAGCGGGTAGCACAAATCGTCAGAACACCGGCCGCCGTAGCCGCGGGCTGATCTCGACCACGCAACACTGTTATACATAGCGCTGGGAGATACAGGGAAGAAAGTAGTCGAATTCACCGCAGAATCAATAACATCTCTGTGAAATCTTGTGAGAAGCATTCAAATTCGGCGCAGAATTCTGTTAAAGCTACAGATATCAGAACAAACGTCACTGATGTGGAAACCAGGAAAAAACATTGTTCAATAAACACAAATCACCACCATTCACCATGGATTTAACATAGAAAAACTACAGGAACAACTTGTGGCAGAAATGGTCTAATGTTTGAGTGTTTTTAAATGCTTCACACAACTTTTCCCCACACTTCAAAGTAGGGTTGTGACGGCGAGGAAATTTTCCCACCTGTTAATCGACGTGTGACAACACCGGTAATACTGGTATCACCGTTGGGGTGGGGGGTTGTTAGGTCGTTTGAGTTTCCCTCTTTTCTTCGCTTTCAAAAGGCTTGTAAAAGTGCCGTGCGCATTTTACTTTCACTTTCAAATTAGCGGCAAACGAATTAGCAAAACGAATAAGAAAGCTTGGAGGCACAGCATATACACCTTGATGTAAAATAAAATAAATAAAATACACAAAGTTTAAATAAAGAAATCAGCAAACACTGTGGAACCAAATAAATAAGAAACGCCGAACTATATATAATACACACACATATACACACACACATACACACACACACATAAAGAAAAACAAGTAGATAGAATAGCAAAAAATAGAAAGCTAGTGTTTTTTTTGTTTTTTTATTAAAAGAAAAGAAAAAAAAAAACTCTTAAAAACTACCCAGACAGCACAAGTACATCTGTAAGACGTCTGCTAAAGATCTGGGAAACATCTGGGGCCTCATGTATAAAACTTAAGTAGATTTCATCCTAAATGTGTACATACGCACAAAAGCTAGATTTTGCGTACGTAGAAAAGTTTTCAGATTTATAAAGCCATGCGTACGCCAGAACCTGCGCAAAATTCCCTTTGTAATACCCAGTCGAAGATTATGTGTACATGAATCTCCACCCCGTCTCCTACCCGAAATAGCCATATATGGAGCTTACAACGCCTAGTTTTAATATGCATAACGTCATCTGCATATCATTTCCATGCATATTTCCATCCACGTGACATCATGTTTAACGCAGTTAAGGGTAGCCTACAACACGTTAGGAAAATATGAGATACGGGCTATAATTGCGTTTATAATTGCAATAAAACATTTTGAAAATAAAATGCGCATATCTTACAGTTTCCTTCAAATTCTATCTTTTAAATATGGTGTTTGTCACAATATTGGGAAGAGCGCGAAAGGGGTTATCATTAGGCTACTGTCTGTGCGCGACACCTGTGAACAGTTCTACTGTCATCGGACCTGTTCAAACCAGCCAATGGACTGTTTGATCAACGAGCGCATCCTTATGTCTGTC
>NW_015658988.1:382957-411052 GCF_001515625.1 Sinocyclocheilus rhinocerous | reverse complement strand
CGGAGCTGTTGCTGTAGTTGTGAACAGGGGCGCTGAGAAATAGGCGATGGGCTCTGATTGGTTAGCTAGCCCAGTGTGTTGTGATTGGCTAATCCGCCTCTAGTGCGTGTCTAAACGTCCCGCCCCTCACCTCAGCGACATGTGCTCCAGTTGTATTGTAAACAACGGCATCGTTAATATTGTTTATCATTTTGAGCCCGATTGAGAAGCAGATGATATTATTGAAGAGGATCGTGCAGAACCTGAGCAAGTACGGCTTTTAATGGTAGGCCTATGTTTTTTGTCTGTTGTTGTCTCATACTTTTAGATACCCTGTTGTAAATGCTACTGCTTATGTTAGCTTTTAATATACGGTTTGTGTGCAGTTGTGTTCATTTGTTTCGATTTCTCCATGAGATTGTCTCACGTGAGTCTCAACTGCCGCGACCTTGTTACTATTGATTATCCATTATGAATTGCCGTTTACACCAAGTGTAATAAAATCAGAATCATTCTCGCCGAAATTTTGGTGCTTCCCTAATTCGATGTTTTAATTAGATTAGATTAGTTGTCCGGTCGGCCAAGTAAAATTCTCTTTCACTTGCCCCTTCAAAAAATGCACACAGATCATCAAAAGCATTCTCTTGCGCACCCCTGCTGGTCGGTCTGTGCACCCCTAGGGGTGCGCGCACCCCAGTTTGGGAACTGCTGGTCTAGGGTGTCCGTACGGTGCGCACATATTTACGCCTAGTTTCTTTTTTATAAATCCCGCTATGTGCATGGCAAATTGTGTACGCACATTTCCATGCCCATTTTGTGCGTACGCAACGTTTATACATCAGGCCCCTGCTGTGTAGTCTCAGAAGCAGTTTATCAGTCATTTTAGGCCGCAAAAATCAGAAAAAAGTCCCGCGAAATCCGGGAGGGACTAATCTATAGAGACATATACAAACACCAGACTCTTTAAGGGCTTTTGGCATGAGCCACAAGTTCAGGAGCACCAAAACTGATATTTGGATGTTTTGTCAAGTATACCTGGATATCAGGGAGACATTATCCTGCTCTTTTCCCATAGTGATGCTTGTCTCTGAAAATGCTTTCCTCCAGAACGGGTCTGATATTAAAGGGTCCGGCTTTACTGACAAGATGCGCGTTAAATATCGCATGCGATTTATCGTGCAGCCCTAGTCACAGCTTAACCTACAGATGACAGTAATATAGGAGATTCACAGATGAAGCTACAGCGCTAATGTAACGTGGCAGGTTCAATGGTGTGGAAGTAATGAATGCTTTTATTGCAGGTCACATCACTCATGGTCCCTAAGCAAAAGTCTGAGACTATGAATTGCATAATTTATCTGAAATTAAAGAATTAAAGAACTTCCTTAACTATGAGAAGAGACTGAGTAAAATAAATGTTTTACCTTTTCACAGGGTCCTTCTGAAGTAAACCCATTACTAGGCTCTCAAACTCTGGACTGGGCTGTGAGAAAGCAGGTTCTTAAAAAGAAAATATGTTACTAAATGTTTTTTTAAAAAAGGAACACTTAAAAACAGTACAATATCTTTAAGTTGAGGTGTCAAACCTTTTTGTCTTAGGGGTGGAGGGTCTTCATTTAAAATGAGATCCACTAGACCAGTCATATTCTCAGAGACAAAGGCTGGTTTTCCTAGGAAAAAAAAAAAAATTTTTAATAAAAATGAATCTGACCAGAAAGTATTCTGCTAAGGCAAAATCTGTGGATTAAGAGGAAATGTGTAACCTGTGAACATCTCAAATAGGATGCAGCCTAAAGCCCACAGATCACTGCAGACACTGGTGTCTGCTCCTCTCAACACCTCAGGAGCACAATACACAGGAGAACCTGCCAAAGCAACATCTTTTGACAAATCATACAAGTGCACAGTTCAGACATTACAGCCTATTTGAAAACTTAATAGAAGATCTGATTCATATCTAATATGAATGATGATTGATAGAAAGTAATGAATCTCGCTAACCTTTAATTCTGTTCTTAATGTTTCTTGGAGAGATAATGTTTTCTTTGCTGTCTCCAGCTCCCGTCTCCTCTGCCATCACAAGAGAGAAGAACTCCTCCAGACTTTCTCCTTGAGCTTTGGCCAGGCAGAAATTTGAGTACTTCAGAGTTCCCGGTCCATCCAACAAAATCTATGTGAATATACACAGTGACATTAGCTGAGCTTTGAAAAAAATGAAAGGCAAAAAAAGAAGACTAGCAGCATATAAACCGAACTTTGTCCTCACATGTGGTTTAGTGTTTGCTTAAATAACAATGAGTAGTTATTTTATTTATATAGCACTTTTCTAACCTTAAAGGGGTCATATGACGTTGCTAAAAAGAACATTAGTTTGTGTATTTGGTGTAATGAAATGTGTTTATGCGGTTTAAGGTTAAAAAAACACATTATTTTCCTCTTAACTTTTATAAAGAATATCTCTTTGGATTTGAGACTTTAGTCTTTGCAACTTTACAGATCTTCTTTATGCACCAAGAGCTTGTAACACTCCAAAGAGAAAGGAACAATTTAAATCGCATCATATGACCCCTTTAAGATTGCTTGTAGAAAAACAAATACAATAAAACCAAACAAATATTCAAAACAAATATTTTGATAAATGACAGGGCAAAGGAAAATAGCAAAATGGCTAAGTGGTGCATAATAAAGGACTAAAGCATAGAACAGCCTAAAAATGTGGTATCATGAAGTCTGTGGCTTTAATGGGAAGAAAATAGTCTAAGTCAGGAAAAACATATTTTCTTCACAGTTGTGGTTTAAATAAGTGAATTTGCTTCTCAAAAAAAATAAAATTTAAAAAACATTTTGATGATTTTGTCTCACCTGTGGAGATAATGTGACATTTATCAAACATAGGAGTAATGTGTAAGGTAAACACTTTAAAGTGCATGCAAAACATTGCTCAAGACAAACAGCTTAACAATTGTGCTTGTACACACATGGTTTGTGAGTTCGGGTCTCTTGGATTTGTCACTGCAGATGATGGCCACGAAATGTATGCAGCCTTTCCTTCTGCCCTTATACACCACCGATCTGCTACCTCTGCCGATCTCTTCATACAAAATAAAGTTCTCCATCTATGCAGTGATGGAAAGCATGAGCATTAAAGCCAAAACAAACATCTAAAACACATGGCAGTTTTGAAATGTAGTTTTCAGATGCAAAAACACACCTGAGACTCACGTGAGATTGAGAGCTCGAGCTCACCGGCAGTTTACAGCACCAACGTTAACTACTAACACAACTTCCTGACCATAGGGACACCAGAACGGTTCAATATTACAGACACGGATCAATTAAAACCATATTTTAAACATTTAAGCAATATATTGGGCTTAAATACGGTAATTGTCTTTTGCATAAATTTCCTTTCGCGCGGTAGACAACTGACAAACGGACACAAAATTAGAAGCGAAACCAACTCGCATGAGGGGAAGCCGTACAAAATGGCGATTTTAATGACAATTGTATAATATAAATGCATTTTTACATAAAATATATTTTGAAATGGTAAATATGTAAAAAATATAAAATATCCACATGCCATTTTCTCATCTCTTTTTACCTTTGCAGTATTCACACACCCCTACTATTGGACGGTCCCACGTTGCTAGGATACAGAAGAGGACGCATTGTTGCGTTTAGGAAACAGGTTCCACTGAGCATGCGCACCCGGAGCACCAGCCATTGGTTGAATGCCAAAATCTTATCCTGTTACATACACCTGCTTCTTTATGTTTGCATTATTGCTAAAGTATTGTATTAATTAGATTAATATTATGTAACCATATATATGAATTCGTTTTGTAGTATGACAGAATATTATGAAAGTTTATTTGATTTTATTCTTTTGCATTTTATTTTGTGTTGTATTTTGCAGTCAATATTTAGTATTGTTGTTTTTCTGTCACTGCGTGTATGCAAAACCAATCATATCAATAAACTAACCTATTTTTAAAGCTAAAATTGAATGTCCACTAAAGAGAATGAATAAAAGAGGGGACACAGTCAAATACGCTGTCTTCAGTTGTGAAAGAGTTCCAAAAGCAACAGTGAGGATGGGGAGTGGCGTTACGCTCAGAGAGAGAGAGAGAGAGAGAGAGAGAGAGCAGTTTAATGTTTGGGGCGGAGATCGTGTAGCGTGAGCAGTTTAATGTCTGGGGCGGAGATCGTGTAGCGTGTGATACCGGCTTTTCGGATGAGATTCTGGGCATCATAACGTCCTTAGCATTGGAAAGAGTCCATCTTCTTTATTCGTCCTTCTTTCGCCCAGAGCTTCGTTGAGTTGAATTACAGATGCTCAGATCTCCTAAAGAACAGAAATACCAAACCGGACAGGACCGCTGTGCTACTTTTCATACAGCAGGTCTTTTTGAAAGGAAGCCGGGGATCACTGGCTTTGTTTTCGGTTAATTACGAAATAATGTCAACTAAGTTTATCTGTTAAATAGCCTACCGAATAATTTGGTTCAAAACTAGCTGGTTTCGAAAAACAGGATTGTCTTCAACGACTTTTCAAGTAAACCTGCATCTGATCTGGACTGTTTACTTTGGCTTAAAGGACAACCTTCATTTTATGGTAAGATATCATGCATCCATATATCCTACACACACACACACACTTTTGATATGTTTAGCCATTGCAAATGACCAACATTGTGTATTAATGCTGTCCAATAGACTACACCTCATGGCTGTGTCCTAAAATTTAGTGAGCTGCCTAGCTAGCCAGCTGACCGGAACTTCCCTAACGATGGCCAAACGTGCTGCACTCGTTTATGAAGCCGGCTCATTTAGGTTTTTTGACTCATCCTTAACTTAAGATGTTGCTTTGCTGGTCCAGGGCCAGCCTGGTTTGTTAGCTTGTTTCTGAGGGACTTTTAGGGCACCTTTCAGCTGACAGGGAAGAAGAGAAAATAAACACTGTATTGTAGGCTGCCTTATTTTTCCTCTCAGTGAAGAAACATTTATCCTATTACTTGACTTCAAGCCAAACTACAAACTTAAGTAAGCAACTTTTAAGAAGCTCATGCTACAACCCAAGCAGATTATAGAATCCGATTACATGAATCTAATTTCTTTAATACTTTTTAAGATTTGATTTCATTCATGTTACAGCAACACATGGTGAAACTGTGACCTTATTTGACCTTTCGAGTAAATGGGTGACAAGAAGCAATACTTGTCCTCCATTTGTCTATAAGTTCTGAGTCCAAATTTGCTTTTGAGATTATATTGAGCCTCATCAGATGGAAAACATGCAGTTCTAAAAACTAAAATTAGTTTTTCTAGGTAGTGTAGTGAAGAAAATGACAGTGATACCCCATACAAGCAGATGGAATAAAGTTCATGACCCCTTCATCCTACTATTTTGGTGATGATATCACACAAGTCATGTGCCCATCAAGAGGACAGTGTTACTGCCCATGCAAAAATAAACATGATGAAATGTAAGATGTGAAACACTATTTTACATATCCCAATGGACTCCTATAAGTATATTACCATAAATATTTCCAAAAGTACTGTTCAATAACATGCTGCTTAAAGGTTTATTTGCAAGTCAGTGATCCAAAACCATCTGATGCCATATTGTAGGAATTCCACTGATTTATAATGTTAACAGCTGAATATATAGTAAATAATTGACAAAAACAAAGTGTTCTGTCTCATAAAACATCAAGTTACTTTCACAGCTGACTGTATCCCAAAGTTCTGCTGATCTCAGATCAGATTTAATCTATGTCGTGCATGTACTAAACTTCAGAATATCATTGCTTATGCTCTGCTCCTATACACTGTGTTGTATTGAGGATCATGTAGAAACCTGAAGTGAAACTGAAGTGATCATGTAGAAACCTGAAGTGCATGATTTCTAATCCTATCACAGATTACATTCTTGCCTAATTTCTTTTTATTGCATCATATGCCCAAACATAAGAATGTCTCACTTTGTTTCATAGTCGTACGAATCGCAGACAGCTGGGTCTTCCCTAGAGACCAAGAAAGCATCTGTAGAGAGACATATGAGTGCACGCTGTCCTCCAGGGTTATTTGCTTCTGCATGTGTGGTTTGCTTTCATGAGCACGTGTGCTTGACTTCATGCTGTAACAGCCGAGATAGTGTGTTACGCTCAGTCATATGTCAAGATCTCTTTCGCTCACAATAACTAGGTCTTCCTGGGTAGTGGTGTGTCAACTCAACTTGATTGATCTTTCTATACCTTTTCTGTATTTCTGGTATGGGAATGTTTTCTTTGCTCTTGTCTCTTCTGACTTAGTGTTATTTATTTATTTATTTTACGATGATGTTATTAAAGTAAGTACTTTTGAGTGACACGTACATTTGCAATGCACCAATATTCAAATTCTAGTGATTCATCATAGGCCAATAAATACTTTGTTTTGACCAATAACAAATAAATGATAAATATTACAATTTTGTGCTCTTTGGTATAAATCTATTTACAAATGACACACAAAATAAAAAAGAAGAAGAAAAAAAAGTCAATTTAAATGCTACAAGTGAATTTAGTCATCACAACAATGTGAAAAAATTATATTCATTTTAAAGTTTGCTAAAGGTTGCATTTTGTTTTTAAATACTGACTTTAATTGAGCATTAAATGTTGGCAAAAGGTGATCTAAATGTAAAAAATAGGGTAAATGCAAATCCAATATTTGCTGATAACTGATAAATAAAAAATATAATATCGTCTGATATGTATATCAATATATCATATGTAAATGACATTATTATCCATGGCATGTATTAAAGTACCATGTTACCGCAACAGTACTGTTTGTAAGGGTTGTTTATTCATTTTACCCATTTGTTTGCCCATTTGCAGACACATCAAGCAAATGCGTTTTCGATTTCTTGTCTATGATTCCCAGATTACAAGACATTTTAGAATTATCCATAACCTATTTGGTAGATAGACATCTACGTTTTTTATAATGAGCTGCTTTTTAATAATATAAGCAATGTAAGTGATAACATAGGTAATGCCCCTGCTGCTCAGACAGCATTGAGAGGTGAAAGGACACAGCCTTTAAATGCACTCAATTGATTTTTTCTTAAAGAGTTTATCTGGATGCTCATTGTTTTTCTTGATTGCCGTCTCATGAAGGGCACATGTTATCTCTAAAAAAGCTCTGCTCTTTCTCATAGTGAATCTTAATCTAGAGGGAATTGAGCTTCCTGAGTCACTCAGTGTGCACTTAGACAGACCTCCTCCACTATCTGTTGTATCTGCCATCTGTGTTGACAGCACACTTTATATTTGTTATATTTGTGGCTTTTCAAACATCACATCATGCTGGGGTCTGTTTTAGATTTCAGCATCACATTTGTCTGATGGTGGTTATCATAAAAATTGTATACATCCTCACACTCATGCACCAGACCTCGGTTTGATGGAATTTGTGCTTTATCAAAGCAGCTAGCTAATGCATAAACAAGGCCATGGCAACGCGGCAAAAATACAGGCATGTGCTAAAAGAGCTTACTTCCTGTTCCTGTTCTTGTTCCGTTACTTCTCATATTCAATTTTAGCTGAATAACCATAGACCACTCACATATAGTTTTTTTTATTTTTTATTTATTCATTCATTCATACTTTTCAGCAAGGATGCATAATGCAATTTCTATTCATGAAAAAGACTTTAAATTTATCACAGGTCCCACAAAACTAATAAGCAGCAAAACTGTTTTTAACATTGATTATAATAAGAAATGTTGGTATTACTATTTATCTATTTATACTTTTAACTTAACTTTTGAATAGTAGTCTACATGAGTTCACCTTTTTTTGGGGGGGGGGGCCTTCTACCTCATTGTAATTAGTTTTTTTTTTTTTATTATTACGTTTCTCTCATAGGGTCTTTGGATTTCTAAGACATTAAAAAACATTTTGGAAATCTAATCAGTAGGGTTGTGTACCGAATTCGGTACTTTTAAGGGTTCCGACCGAATTGCGTCGGTACTACCGAGTACCGATTCACGTTAAATCAATCGGTGCCAAATTGCCACTTAATTCGAATCGCGATATGAACTAGTGTCTGTGAATATTAAAATGCAAAAAGATGGTTTAAATATGAATCCTGCATGTTCCGCTTGCCTCTGTATGTATGAATGGCGGAAATGCGGTTTTGTTTACTACACAGATACTGAAGCACGCGTGACGCTCGCGGTGATTTTCGGCCTCTGCGTCTCACTATATGACGACATGAACTTAATCTCCAGAGCTGCTGTGAGAGTCACTTTGCGAGAATTTTACCATTTCATTTGCGAAGACAAGCATCATCATACTGTATACACACAGAAGCTTCATGGCAACCTGTCAAAATAAAAGTACGGTTTAACATGTAACAGAAATATATTACTCTTGTATTACTTTTGTACAGTATAATGTACATCTTTAAATATTCCATTTTCTATCCAATTTAAATAAAACAATTAAATGATAAAAATAAATATTACAACCAGATTAATCACTTAATTGTAGAAAAAAAAATAATACAATTATTAGCCCATTAAAAAATGTTTTAAAGGAATATTCACACCGTTTTTCTTCCTTTAATTTTCATTTGATTTAAAATAAATGTTTAATGCCTTCATTTGATTTTCAGAAAAATTAAAACAAGAATTTCTGGGGGGGGGGAATAAGAAAGAAAGAAAAAGTTTGTAGGGCCCTATTGTTCAAAATGTTGAAATAGAGACTTTTGGACTTATTTTTTCACTGAAATAAATGTTTTTTGTAATTACACAGAGAGTAAAGTACCGAAAAAAGGTACCGTTGGGTACCGGCACCGAAATTCAGGTACCGATACCGGTACCGTACCGGTTAAAATGTGAACGGTACCCAACCCTTCTAATCAGTAATTCTGGGTAAATAATCTGTAGTCAACACTTATCTTTTATATTTCCTTTAATCAGACAGATTAAACTAAAGAGAGATTTCAAACAGAGGGATGTTCACAGATGATAATAGATCCATTAGATCTGTGAGACTGTAGAGATACATGCTGAATAAATCAGGAATTTGTTTAGTCAAGTATCCAACTGAGGTCCCTTACAGTGGTCTCTTAGCAACCGTAATCCAATCAGAATTATTATTTTTTTTTCTGTAATAACGTGAGGTCTCCTCATGTTTGCATTGTCTGTCCCGTTATGAATAAAGGAAATAAGCCCAGATCTGTGTTATGGACCGGATGAGCTGTTGTTTTTTACTGTATCTAATTAGCTTTATTCATGTTTTCCAAAGATTCGCTTTTGTGCTGAAGCTCTGCTTCACTGTGGATTCTTTCCCAATCACAGAAACCCGGCAAAAATGACCTAACACAGAGTTCACGCCATCTCTCTTCTCTCAGTTGCAAAATACAAGGCCTGAGTGGAAGCCAACAAAGGCTTGAGGACGAGATCTGAATTTTGCAAATATTTTTCCACATCATTTGCTTGTTGAACCAGCATGCTTGGGAGATTAAGTGGCAAAATGACAAGTTAAGGCAGCAAGGAGGGGAATTATTGTGATTGAGGTTAATAAGCTGCAGTGAGTGAGCCTCATCTATTTATCATAAAGAGTGCTTCTTTGTGTCAAGTGAGAGGGTGTGGAGGGTGTAGGGCTTTAGCCCCTGCCCCGTGGCCTCCCGCATGGCCCCTGCTTTTAAAGACGTTCCCAGAAATATAATAGGAGGAGACTGCTTGTCCGAGATAGAGTTTGAGTACTAAGGTTAGGCTCTCTCTCTCTCACTTGTTAAACTTTGTTGGAGCATTTAAAGGGGTCATATGATGCTGCTAAAAAGAACATTATTTTGTGTATTTGGTGTAATGAAATGTGTTCATGCGGTTTAAAGTAAAAAAAAACACATTATTTTCCACATACTGTACATTATTGTTTCTCCTCTATGCCCCGCCTTTTTGAAACGCGTTGATTTTTACAAAGCTCATCGGTCTGAAAAAGCGAGGTGTGCTCTGATTGGCCAGCTATCCAATGCGTAGTGATTGGCCGAATACCTCAAGCGTGAGACGGAAATGTTACGCCCCTCACCATACTGTTGATGCCGTGTCCCGGCCGGAGCGACGAGACAAAAACATTAAAACCCATTACAAACGAGGCATTTGTTGCATCCAGTGGGGACATAATTACTGATTATAATGACTTATACTGTCTTTTTACGCGTTGCGTTGCATTGCATCGCGCCGCGTAAACATAAAACTCTGTCTGCATTTGTGATCGGAGAAATGACAAACAACAAGTGCTACTCTAACACTGCCCAAAACTCGCGTTTGAATCATCAGTGGCAAATCCTTTAAATGAAAACGTCCTTAAGTGAACTGACTCTGAACTTTTATAAAGAATATCTCTTTGGATTTGAGACTTTAGTCTTTGCAACTTTACAGATCTTCTTTATGCACCAAGAGCTTGTAACACTCCAAAGAGAAAGGAAAAATTTAAATCGCATCATATGACCCCTTTAAAGCTTTTATGGCATTATGGATAAAATAACAGTTGATTATGCTGTGAATTGAGTAGTCACTTTATTAATAGTTTATGGATATCTTTCTGCACATGGCTGGTGGATAATGTGTTGTTAGGTCACGTGATATTCCCGAAACAGCCTTTTAGTTTGTCTGTCGGGCAGATTATTGATTCCTGCTTGAGTTTCAGTTAAATTGATGAAAATTGAATATTGTTGCGTTTTTCGATAAATCTCATAAACCTATCAAGAACATGTTCATGTTATTAATATATGTTTATAATGTAGTTTTTATAAACACAATGAAGCACCTCTTACCAAATCATTACTGTAATAATAATAAAAAAAACATTCTTGTCACTGTAATGTAGAAAAAAAATACATCTATAGGTCATGGTAGTAATTTCAGTCATTGATTCATTTGATCAAGTTAGTTTTATTTAAATTATTAATAAAAAGAAAATCTTTGTGTCCAGACAGGATGATTTTTATTACTATACATTATTATATAGAAAATAATGTCACAATGCAAAACATCTTGATAATCCTAAAAACTGGTGTCTTTTTTTTTATTCAATATATTTTAAATAATTTAATATATTTTTAACTTTTTTTAAATGTTTAGGGTGAAATATTTGATCACATTATTTATAAATTAAATTTAGGCCAAGACAGGATGATTTACAATACATTACTATATGTCACTTTTTAATTTAAGGTTGAAATATTTGGTCACTTTCTGTAATATATATTTTTATATAATTTTAATTTTATAGTGAAATATGTCAGATGTGTATCTTTTATCTTTGGGAATCACTCGAAGTTGCTAAGTTGAATTACATATTATTATTACATTTGTTAGTGGTTTTTAAAATGATAATATAGCTGTTTAGTGAATTAAAACTATTATCTTTGCTTTTAAAAACATTGTGTTGCAGGCAAAATTTTTGCAGAAACAGTGAGCAGTTATGGAGGATTTTCACTCTAAAATTCTCACTCTTCACACCTGCATGTAGCGTCATTTCTGATCTGTGGTCCTGTTGAGTCAGCAGGTGTTTTGTTTTGAGTATACACTGCTTGTTTAATAGAGTTTTTTGATGTGTTTTTCATTTGCCTGCATCTGATCTTAATAGCTGGGCTTTATAGACAGATGAGAGGTTAAAAGCATCACATAACCCCTTTAGAACATGAGACGGGTCTAGGCCGCTGGGTGTGGAAGAATAGTGTTGAATGGAGACCAAACCATTGAGCCACCTCAAGGGAGCTGTGGTCAATATAATCCACCATTACTCACACATTGACTGAATATGATATTCAGAAAGATGCCAAAATGTTTGCTGAAAGATGACAATTAGATTTTCTAATAGAAATGCTCGTATTCAAATGAGAAACTACAAAGCAGCATAATTTGATGTACAGTGTATCACAAACAATGTGGGACATACTGCAATCTGTCAGACTTAGATGAGAACAAAATGCATTTTCAATTGGGATGCTGACTATCTTTTGTCATATTTTACATGTTTTTGCTGTCACTTTTGATTTGTCATATTTAGTACTGCCCTTAAGAAGCTACAGGAGAGTTACATGTTCACCAGAAGATAAAATAAGTACAATTTACCTAATATCCAATTTCATTTAAATTATTACTAGAACAAAAAATGCCACTCTGGGACTAATTGTATTTAAATCAGACACAAATAAAACACCAATTTCTTAGTGCTGTCATACTTGTGAGGGATTTAAATAGCAATATTTGCAATGTTACTTAATTTTAGATTACCAGAAAATTCATTATGGATAAATTGTGACTAGGCAATATAGTGTTAGGCGATATGCTCAATTTTCATATCGCCCTATCGTCAGACTGTGAGATCGCCGATACACAATATTATCATGCTGATTTATTTAATTATTTATTTACTTAGTTTCATTGGAAAGTGAACCAACTCCAGCATAAGGCTAAAAGCAGCCTAATGTTTTTAATATGACTGAATTTGTATTTAACATGATGATAAATTAATAGAAACTTCGTAAGTAGGCTTGCCGCGATAGACGGTGCTGACGGTGATACCGGTGTTAAGCCGCAACACCGGTTACGTCACTTGCCCACCGACCCCCACCGTTGTTTTTGATTTTTTATAGTAATAAAAATAATTTGCTTCAGTAAAAGAACAGACACTACAATTAAAAACTGAATGCGGCTGCTCAATGCAGCGTGCCGAACGACAGTTGCATCACAGATCAGATTTCATTTCTCCAGTGAGGAGAGTGAGTCGAGCTGACTGACAAGAGTGGGGTGAGACAGACAAGACGATGGCGGATGATTTAGTTTCAAAACGAAATGCAAAAGCTGTTTGGCAATATTTTGGATTTTGAAAAGCCTGTTGACTTTTGCCGTTTATCTAAGGTGATTTTGGAAGTTTTTTTTAAACATTCGTTTCTTATTTAATTGGTTCCACATTGTTTGCTGATTTTTACTTTATTTAAACTTTGTGTCATTTATTTATTTTATTTGACATCAAGGTGTATGCCGTGCCTCCAAGCTTTCTTACTCATTTTGCTAATAAATGTTCTATGTTTCTTATTTGTTTGGTTATATATTATACATGTTTACTTATTTCCAGTTTGTATACCTATTAAACTTTATGCAAGTTATTTGTTATTTGATATTAGGCATAGCCTGCCCTATAGCATGGTGTATTTGTATTTGTTTTGTTAATAAAAGTTCTATGTTTTATATATAGGCTAAAGTGAGTTTGACGTTGTATTTTGTTGTTGCATTCAAGCAATTGACGCCGAACTGCTGCTAATTCGAAATGCGCACGTAGACCTGGACGATAAAACTTTATCGACGGTACACCTTCTTTGATATCGATAGAAAAAATGGTTGATATTGCGCACGATATAGGCACGTGCTATGAGTGACGCAGACAGCACACACAAACACGAACACATGCTGAATTGAGTGCTGTGCCTGCCTGTGATGAGGAGATTGTGAATAAAGAATGAATATTAATCGAATTTAAAATAAACTTTTGCATTTGAATGTTAGGTGTGCATCAGGGATCGTCATCAGTGGAGTGCGAGATGCGGTGATGATGTGTGACGTTGTTGCATTTTAATGTTTTGTTATTTTTAAATGCAGTCTGTGTGAATGGCGCTTCGGCTCTTTGGATTAAGCAATGCATAAATACATGATGCTGTTTTGTTCATAATTGTTTATGCAATTTACGAAAATATATTAGATTTTTTTTTTAGTTAATTTAGACATAATGCACGTTTTTAGAGTTACTTCCTTGCGTTGACAATTTAAATGTGCTGCATTATTTTGCTCATTGCGCCCTCCTGTGGCCTCGGGAGACAATTAGACTTATACAATAAAGACCTATTTAATCTGCATATAAAACATTAGAAATTAGATATTTGTTTAATTTTTATTGTGTTTGATTGTTAAAACAAAAAATATTTGTTGTTCGTCTCAATAAATTGTGATGATTATAAATACAGTGGCTAAATAAAAAAAAATAATTTCTATTACTTTTTGTTTTAAAAAAGGTTATAAAAAATGTCAGTAATTATCGATACCGAACGTTATGAAACATTATATCGTTGATACGTTTTTTTAGCTATATCGCCCAGCCCTATGCGCATGGCGCTTTTAAGCTATTTAAAAGCAAAGAAAAGCGAGGAAAATAGGGAACGCCCCCGCTGTGATACCGGTATTACCGTTGTTGTCACACGTCGATTAACCGGTGGGAAAATTTCCTCACCGTCACAACCCTAATCGTAAGTTAATTATAAAGCTTACATTTCCTCAGTTATTCAAAAAGTAGCTAACAGTTACAGAAAACGAGCAAAGAACAATACATTACCAAAGAACATCATCACAAGCTCAGTGAGTTTATGCACTTTAAAAACACCCCCCTTAAAATCAGTGAATCTACAATGTATGATGAATAAATCTCATATACTTACATCGCGTGTACATCTGCACTTTGTTGTTTATGAAGAGAGAATTTGCGAGTCAGAATTCAGTCAGCCGCGCACTGAACAACTCATCTGACCTCATATGACTCATCTGAACGCCTCTGATTGGCCATTGATTTGAATTCATAAACTCAGCATAAGTGTGATTGGTTATAACACGCAATACTGTAAAAACACGAAAAAATAAATTAGGGCTGCACGATATATCGTTTCAGCATCAATATCGCGATGTGCGCATCTGCGATAGTCACATCGCAGGATGTGCGATGTTTAGTATACTGATCGTTATATTTTTATTGTTTTCTTTGCTCACACACAGACACGGTGTCTACACCGGACGCGACAGCTGTACAGAGATACCCATTTTAAATACATTTAGTAGCAGAGCTACTGCACGCGATTTTCAGTGCTGGAAATCCATTTATCCTTTGTTGAAACTTCCGCGTCGTCGTGGAGAGCGCAGGTCACGGTTGCTTAGTAACGGCAGACGCCATGAAAGTGCAAGCTCCCAAGCGTTTTGGAAAGAAGGAGAAAGTGGCGCGACTGGCGTTTTCCACTCGTTTTTAGGCGCGACATGTGAACAGCCCCAAAGTCTGTCTACACTGGATGTGACAAAGCGACCGTTGCATATCATTTGAACTTTGTGTCAGTACGTCATAAAGAGAACGCGGCATCAGTTTACTGTCTGGGATTTGTCGTGTCGCGCCGCATCCAGTGTAGTCAGTCACACAGCATCACTGGTTATAATGGGTTCTATTGTATTTTGTTGCGTCGCGCCGCACTGCTCGCGTCCAGTGTAGATGCGGTGAGAGCCACGCAGATGCACGTGAACACTGATTTCTGTTCACTTCTGCATCTATTTGTGCCTGAAATACTGTGCTCTGCAAGTATCCTTATAAACACATATGCTTATGGCTTAGGTGAAGGTAAACAACTGAGAAAGAAAATGGATATGGAACAGTATATTGGTTCACAATCACAGCAGTTTAATGTTCCTGTTGCTTTCTGTGTCATGAATGTTAATCAAACAACTGAAATACTGTGCTCTGCAAGTATCCTTGTAAACACAGATGCTTATGGCTTAGATGAAGGGAAACAATTGAGAAAGAAAATTGATGTTTAACAGTATATTGGTTCACAGCAGTTTAATGTTCCAGAGGCTTTCTGTGTCATGAATGTTAATCAAACAACAAAACAAAGAAAAATCACTTTTGTAGCTTTAACACAGATTTGTTAGATTTAATTTATAGTGAAAACTATGCAGTGTTATTTTACATTTGATTATTCAATTTCTGTACCTGAATACTGTTAGACTTACCTGAAAAATATAAAGCACTGCTTATTTCATTTGCAGCTTTGTTCTGTTATTTATCTATGCTTGTAATTTGTTTATTTCCTAAGCTGATTTACTCGCCTACAAAATCACCTCAATCATTGATTTTTTTTTTTCCAAATAGAGCTATATTGAAGTCATCTGATTTTTTTTCATATAAAAAAAAATTCATATTGCAGGAAAAAAAAAATATCGCAATCTGAGTTTTTTCCAATATCATGTAGCCTTAAAAGAAATATAATGCAACAAATAAGCCCTAATATTAATTAGATAGTATTACTAATCTAATAATAATAATAATAATTATCGTCTTGTTATTGTCAAAGGCATCAGCCACAGGCGATATCTCTGACTATCAGCACAACCCTAAGGCAATATAAAGGTATCATGATATCAAATTTGCTGCCTTATCGTTTGAAATAAGAGGTCTTTTGTACCATTAAAACATCATGCAAGTTTCGTAGTTTAAACCATTCTCCTCATAAATGAAGCATTTAGTTAATCAAGCTCCAAAAATGGCTTATTTGGACATTGTGTGATTTGTGATATCACATGGGCAAATACATTTACATATGACCACCTCTAGAGCAAACTTCGATGAATAATTACATATTTGCGCCATAGGACCCGCCCTCTGTTCAGTTGCTTATTGGCTGACACTTGCCTACACAATATACAAGCGTTGTGAAAGGAAATAGAACCCATTATAATCACTGACACTGTCTACACTGGGTACAGTATACAGATGCCAATAATTTGTTGTTGTACTCCACGCACTCTTATCTGTCGACAACAGGATAAATGGAAGTGTAAAAGGATGCATCCTGGTTGAACAGCTCATTTGCGTCTTTGTACAGACGTCAGAAGGATCCCAGAGGAACAAGCGGATGGTTTACTTTTAATAGCATCCCAGATTGTGTTGGAGGATTATATGTTTGTTCAGAGCATTTGACTACAAACTGTTTTGTAAATGAGGCACAATGTCAAACTTTTGTTAAAAAAAAGCAGACATTGGTATTGGCTGTAATAGCAGCTACATCGCAAACCATAATAATTTCATAATGTTCAATCTGTAAAAAAAAAAAAGATTTTATATGAATAATATTTTCAAAAATACCTACTCACGTACAGTAGTGAGGGGGTGTTGATACTTTATAAAACGGATAGTTCCGGTCCTTGATTCTGATTGGTTGAGCCACGTTCAAAGCTGTTGTAAATTACACTACAAACATACACCTTTGTTTACTTCTGTGTGTTGCTTGGCAACCACTTTGTTGGAACCACAACTGTTTCTGAGGAACTACATTGTTTGGTGGAAGAGTTCTGTTTTTATTTATATCATTACATTTTATTTGCTCTGTTTTATTCTGTGAAACCTTACTACGTATATGGAATAACCGTTTTATAAAAGCAATAAGCCCCGTGAAGCCGTGGTTTACAGTGAATTTATAACAGCTAAGGGGCTTTAGGCACACAGCTTCGCATCGTGCCTAACAATGCCCCTTAGCTGTTATAAATTCACTGTAAACCACGGCTTCTTGGGGCTTATTGCTTTAATTTACTATGCAGTGACGTTAGCCAATCATAACAGCCATAGCTGTTTACTGACAAGCCCTAAAGGAGCCATCCCTTAAAAACAGATAATTTCGAACAGAGGGTCAGCATGAGGGTTGAAAATAATTTTTACCACTTATTTATTTGTTTTTGTTTTTTGTACAAAAGACTTTATTGACATCTTCAGTGAACTTCAAGGAACATATTAATGCAATAAAAAATCATGGCATGGCTTGACCTTTTTTTGGTACATTCACACGGGGCATCAGCATTAACGCTTCTCGTTTACTTTAAATGGATGGCGTCATGTGTTGCCGAA
Organism: Sinocyclocheilus rhinocerous; assembly: GCF_001515625.1. NCBI lineage: Eukaryota > Metazoa > Chordata > Actinopteri > Cypriniformes > Cyprinidae > Sinocyclocheilus > Sinocyclocheilus rhinocerous. The sequence goes on along the minus strand of NW_015658988.1, from coordinate 393,356 downwards.
CTGAATTGTAGATCCGTTGCATCATGTCACTGGTGTTGCTTGTGGCAGAAGTTGAAAAATTTTCACCTACAGGCATCAATCAGATCACCTTTATGCAAATACCCCAGCGCATCGTATTGATGCAACAACGGAAAAGTAATGTGATTGGTACCAAGCTTCAGACACCCCCCACCCCATCGAGTGTCAACGCGGCAGGCACCCTGTGTGAATGCACTGCTAAGGCAAACACATGATAGGAAATGTGCTCTTTCAGCAAGGGGTATCTCTGTAAAAGTACAACATTGTGCATTGTCAACATTCAACTACACAGTCCAGCATACAGGAAGTCCACTTTACTGTAGTGTTGTTTTATTCTATTCCCATGCTGTTCGACAGCAGGAGCTGCTCTGAATGGTGTAATCAGCAGAACCATAGGGTGGTCCAGGCCATTGTTTAGTCCAAAATACAACAGCAAATCTGATTAAGAAATGTAGGGAGGTGCAGTGAAAGATCATTCCTCATTATTAATGACTAAATAGAATACAATTCTGAAAACAAACCCTACATTTACAGCATTGGCATTTAAGTAGATTTTCTTTTTGGTAGTATTATAGTGGCAGTAGTTTGCACAAAGGCTTTGAGCGCCAATGCTTGCCCATGGCAGTTGATTTATTATGATGTAATGTCAGTCCATTCACAGTTTCTTGGATTCGTTTGCGATTCTTTGAAATCATTGCCGTCAGCATGATTAGGCAATGCCTCTTTGTAAAAATGTAATCGCTTGAAGACAGACATTTTATGCCCTTTAAGGGGTTGAATTGACTTTGAAATGAACAAGCAGAATCCTGTTGCTGCATGCACAAAAACGGTTTTGTAACCCTGTATTTTGTTATGATTAATGTTGGATTTTAAGGTGAATGTAATTTGCTCATGTTGAGGCAGGTTTGTTTGTAGAGCAGATTGCATTCACGTGTTTTACAGCGAGCAGTGCTCATGTGACCACAACAAGACCTGCCTCGGGCTGATGATGTCATGAGAATAGTCCTGACACATGGATGACTCTGTGTGCTCTTAAAGGGGTCATATGATGCTATTTTAAAGATCATTATTTTGTGTATTTGGTGTAACAGAATATGTTGACATGCTTTAATGTTCAAAAAACACATTATTTTTCAAATACTGTACATTATTGTTTCTTTCTTTGCGTGAACATTTGGGTGGTGTTATGCAAATCTTCCCACATCGTGACGTAGATATTTGGGGGCGTGTTAGAACGAGCCGTTTTAGGTAGGCGTGGCTGACTCTTAACTTTTATAAAGAATATCTCTTTGGATTTGAGACTTTAGTCTTTGCAACTTTACAGATCTTCTTTATGCACCAAGAGCTTGTAACACTCCAAAGAGAAAGGAAAACTTGAAATCGCATCATATGACCCCTTTAAAAGAATTTTAGATTTTGGGGGGTAATAAAACATCTTGGTTTCAGTTGTATTATTAGAGTCAGGTTTAGGGGTAAGTATGTTAAAACGTTAATATGCATTTACTGTATCTTTGAACATGGATGGCAAGGAGGATTTGGGAGGTCAAAAGTACCATTGATCTATAATTTGTTGCAGAAATGGAGCAGTTGGTTAGGTTTTGTTTAAAATGATTATAGTTGTCAGATAGTGGTGAACACTAACTGGTTTTGCAATTCATTGTTTGAAATGGTTTGAGTGCAAGGGATTTTTTTTGTCATGCATTGGTCATAGAGCTCTTTGTGGCGTTGCCTCAGATGTTGAACTAGATTTGTTGAGCTAAGTTCACACGTACTCCGTCTGCATGTGTATGCGGTGCAGAAGCAGCACGGACTCATTTTGCTTTCGCACAGGACGCTTTTGCAGTCCGCTCCTGATCCGCGGCTGTTTACCACAAACACAACATTTATCCATTATTTTGATTTCAAATCCAAACGTTGTTTCTGAAAATGCTTTTTCAGCATTGTGATTCTCTTTTATCACAGTACAGTAATACAATCTTTCATAGACATATTCACGTTTAAACTCAATAAATATAACTTTATTTAACTACCACCACGAGTGCCATCTATTATTGCCTTGTTTATCTAAAAGTGCACTTTTCCTTGTTTTAAATCTAGCCAAAAAGCCATGTGTTGACTGTGAAACAGTCGACTTTAATTATATGCATTTATGGTGTAATTACTACATTTCCTTGTCAATCCATGTTAATTTTTACCGCCAATAATGCGCTGTCACTTTAATTTAGCGCGTACAGCACAGCAGAAATAGACTCCATGTGGAAACGATCGCAGCATGACTGTTGCAGACGCACCGCTCCTGGAGGGCACTGCTGGACCGCAATCGCGTGCAGTGTGAAAGCTCTGATCCGTTAACATGGGCGCGGAAAAAATATGCACCACAGACGGAGTGTGTGAACCTGGCGTTACGTTTGTATGCCCGCCCGGTCTGTTCTGTTCTCGTGCTCCATTTAGGCGCACTGCATTCTGATTGGTTCGGATAGAATACTGCGGGAGGTCGGGGTCGCGGAAAATCGTGCTATAGAGTGGTTTAGAAATCGTGCACGCTCAAATTACGATTTTATGACGATTTCGATTAATCGCACAGCCCTACTTCTTGCATTATTATGCTGTTACATTATGATTATATATTCAGTGGCATAAAATGGTCTTTAAAATGACAATAATATCGCTTATCGCAATTATTTCTGGGGCAATATATCGCACAACAAAAAGTTGTTATCGTGACAGGCCTAGTATCTTGATGCATTTCTTAGTGAAATTTGGCATTGGACATACTGAAGGTCTAGTCCATTTTATTTTATTTTATTTTTTATTTTTTAAATAGCCAATTTCTTTACAATTATATCACACAAACAACCACAATACTTTCTTTCTTTCTTTCTTTCTTTCTTTCTATTTTAGATGTTTAAATTTATTTAGTTTAAATTTAGATACATTTTGTTTAGTGCACGTTTTTTTTAATGTCAATTGTGTGTGACAGGATTCCTTTAGATCTCTTTCTGCAATGTGCGGTTGCTATAGATGGTTTGGTTGCCAAACTCCAGTTTTCTGCTCCAGTTTAAGCAGAATAAGATATGGAAAAGAACTCAGTTCAGTACTGTGTGCTGTGTGTGCACTTTGGGTAATAGAATGCAGCCTATTCAGTATTAATGATTAGGCCTACTATATTCATGGTTTTTGTACATGAAAACTGGAATAAAAAACAGAATTCGTTGAAGACTATTTCAAAAATAGCTGTATTTCCTCTGATCTCAGCTTGTGTTACGTTGATTAGTGTGATGCTACTTGTAGTGAGTGAGATTGTGTGTGTGTGTGTGTGTGTGTTGGCTCTGACACTAGGAGTGTTTGCCTGAACATTCTAGACCATTCAAAGATACATAAACGCCATCATGCTTTTATGTTTATTACACACATTATGTTTCTCTGGCATATCCATTAGTAAGCTCAGTTGTAACTTTATCAGCAGTAGTCTTTGTTAGCGCTCCACTGCTTTGACAGTGAATTCCGCTGTGTTGTGGCCTTGGTTGACCAGGGCTGCAATTGATTGCTGTATCGTACAGCTCTGGCAGACATGGCAGTCCTAATGGTTTTGTCTGGCATTCTGCTGGTTTGGGGTTAACTGCTGATCCCAGTACAGCAGTAAATCAGGACTGATTGAATGGAAGTGAGTGCTGAGAGCAGACTGGTTTCATTCTTTATTAGCTAAATGAATTGTTGTATTGATTTGAAGGCTTTTCTGAGAATCTGTGGTGTTTATTGTGCATCACATGTGGTGGATAAGGTTTTTAGTGGTGATGTTAAATGCAATTTTCAACAAACGTTTAAATGTAATGACAACAAAATGTAATTGGCTTTACGTTTCTTACCTCCCTCTTCCTCTCCAGATTCGTCCTATCAGAGATGCTCTTGTTTTGTTGACATAGAGCTAACACATATCTGCCAGACAGCCAGTTGGACTGTTCTCTCTGGGTGCTGCCCTATGGCTCCTGGGGTTGACCTGTGAAAAGCAGCCAAGCTGGACACCGCAGTATCGCCCCCCACTGCCACAGCCTCAGCCCTGCCCACCCCGCTCTCCCCCCAGAATCCTCATCCTCACTGCCAGCACCTCTGGAACCCACCCACAACTGCTCCAGACCACCAGGAGGAGCAGTATGTAAGCGAAGTCACTGCCAATGATGCTTTCAGGATTTTCAGAGATGCAGAAACTATCACAGGTAAGAGTCTGCAAAGTTCAGGGACTGTCAAACTGCATTGGTTCAACTGTAATTGTATGAAACTACAAGAATACTTTTTGTGCACAAAGAAAACAAAAATAACGATTTTATTCAACAATTTCTTCTGTTCCGTGTCAGTCTTCAACACATGTTCACAAGTCAAGAAATTGTTGAATGAAGTTGTTGTTTTTGTTTGCTTTGCACAAAAAAAGTATTCTTGTAGTTTTGCCAAATTTTTGTTGAACCACTGATGTTACTACCTTTTCTGGGCCTTGAACGTGTCAGTAGCATTGCTGTCTATGGAGGGTCAGAAATCTCTCTGATTTCATCAAAAATATCTTATAAATATATTTGTGTTCCGAAGAGAAACGAAGGTCTTACGGGTTTGAAACGATATGAGGGTGAGTAATTAATGACAGAATTTTAATTTTTGGGTGAACTATCCCTTTTATTTAAAGTAATTAATGGAATGGTTCACTCAGAAATGAAAATTCTGTCATCATTTTCTCACACTCAAGGTGTTCTATATCTGTATGAACACCAAAGAAGATATTCTAAAGAATGTTAGTAACCAAACAGTTGCTGGTAGCCATTGACTTCCATAGTATGGAAATAAATACTATGGAAGTCAACAGCTACCAGCAAGTGTTTGGTGAGGAGCCAAATATTTCAACTTGATTTCACTTTTAGGCCTGTTTGTGGAATAAGACCATTTTTTGCATAAATTTCCCCATACAGATTATTTACACACACACACAAACACATTGTGTTTGTGTTTTGTGGTCCATGTATGTACATCACTTTTGGAAAGACTGAGAAATGAAAAATGTCTTACTGAAAAGTGACCTGTTGCCTCTAATAAGCCTTTCTGAAATACTAAATGACTCCTACAGTAACTCCCCTCAGTTTTTCAGCATGAGTAATGCTGTACGGACAGCTTACGCACACACACACACACAGCTCTATTATGTATTAAACTAGGCCACTTCAAGAGTCATAAAGTTTACTATCTGTGCTGTGCGATTCTAAGCCAACACTGATGCCTGGGCTGTGCTGCCGTTAGTCTCACGTTTCTCTAACGTCAGTGCTGGATTCTGTTCTTGTCATCTTAATTATTATTATTATGTGACACAAACCCTTTTTCCCCTTGGTCATACGTTCGGAAAGAGTCGACCCACTAACTCTCTCTCTCTCTCTCTCTCTCTTTCTCTCTCTCTGAGTCAGAAGTTTTCCACTTAGAGTGTTAAAAATAGCTGTTGTCTGGCTAGAATTGTGGCTCTTTGTTCCAGTGCTGTAAAGGTGCTCAGGTGATGATATGCAAGACCATTCTGGCTCCACTTTGTCAATACTGACGTTTTAAAAACGTGACAATACCAGCTTTTTCAGCTGTACCGTATGAAGTATTGAGCATTCTAGCCAATTGATTGCATGAAAGCAATGGCCAATCAGAGGCCTTTTTTTTTTTAGCATGAGCTCAGTTCTGCACACTCATGAATCCTTTCATAAAAACCAACCAAGTATAAACATGCTGTAAATAAGATTTTGCGTTTTGCAGTTTTTGCATTTGAATAGGACTGCACATCCAACTGCTTTCATACCATTCACTGGAGATAAATGCCTTACACCAAATTAATGTAATTGGCAAGTGTAACTGAATTTTTGGCACCAGCTTTAGGCTGTCGTAGTTTTTCCTGTCGCCTCCTGAAGCCCTTGACAAAGAGGCTCTCATGAATTTTCACTGCTCGTCTTTAAGGGTTTGTAAGTGTGTAACCCTATTATATATGTGTGATGACAATTTAGACTAAATATGACTGTTTTTGGTCACTTCCTTAGTTTACAATGTCCCCAGAGAGAAAGAAAGGGTGAGAAAGAGACCTCGAATCGGTTACTTTTTTTAAATCAAAACAGGTTTTCTGTTTTGTTATGAGTTGTACCAGTCTTATTTGTTTTAGTTGATCCCACAGTTCAGTCATGTACTGTGAAAGCACCTTTATTCTAGAAGAACGAAACATTTTAGTGTAACTGTCTGCTGGAAGATCATTATATTGTGATGTTGCACAATATATCAGTACCATATTGGTTATCGGTCAATATGTTTCATTTTTATTATTTATTTATTTAAATTTATAAATAATATTATCATTATATTTAATGTAGACAATTGTTTAAACAATTATTCATTAATTATTTAGACATTTGCCAGTATTTGGCTATGATATGAAAATAAATATCAGCTTATTGAAATGAATTTTAATATGCGTCCCTTATGTTGACTGAGATCCCTGACGTTTAAGTGTCTTTCGTGCATTAAATGAGTCTGGTGGTGGGTTAGTTTTATCTAAGGTGAATACTTGAGCTGTAATCACTAACTATGATATAATCCATCCAAGGCCTTCCTGAGATTTCCTCTGCTGTTATCACAGACTCTCAGTTGACTGAATTTGCATAGTGGAAATACTAGGCTGCCATTACCTCCTGCTCCTGACACATAGTCTTTAATGAAGCAGTGAGAGGCTTCCTACGCACTGCCTTCTAAAATGTACAATTTACCAAGATTTTAGATTCTTCCATTGTTTTCCCATTGTAATCATAGTTAGATTTACATTGCATTTAATGGTCTTGGTGTTAATGACCGTGCTTTAATGTTTGAACTACAGAAAGGCAAAATAAAACGAAATAAGTTTGTGTGTATTGTTTATTTTATTTCAGTTATATACATGTTTATAGGTAAAAGGTAAGGTAAAAAAATGTCTTCATCCAACTTGATAATACATTACTTTGAGGAAATGTGGAAGTTTGGTGTGGTTTGGATTTTGTGACCAGCCCTTCCTCCACTGAAGGACACGGCAGACGGTGAAAGAGTGAGATAATCGCCTCACGGCATTGTTTCCAGTGTTTTGCTTTCACATGTGATAAGATATGTTGGTTAGAGTGTTGTAATGCTACAGGCAGCTCATTAGCATATGAAAAGCTTTAGGCCATCTAACCTACTTTTCTTTAAACTGGCTGGGCACAATATCATGGCACGCTGCCATCTAGTGGAGGTCCAGAGTTAGTTACATTGCATTTTCAAACATTTTTTTACAGCAGTTCTTAAACACTGAACATTGTAACCTTTGTTTGCTTGCTTTATTTAGTAACTGTGTGAGATACAACCGTTACACTTGTCTGAAGAGCAGGCTTGTATTTTATCTCTGAGCTGGATTTCATTTATGAACTTTGACATATATGTATTAAAGGGGTCATATGATGCGATTTCAATTTTTCCTTTCTCTTTGAAGTGTTACAAGCTGTGAGACACTTTTTTTTAATGGATGGGCGCTTTTTATTTAACTTCTTTTGGACTGATGCATGCAACACCTACTGAGTGGCATTAAACAGCTTGAAAGATCAAAGACAATTTTTAATATAACTCCGACTGGATTCGTCTGAAAGAAGAAAGTCATATACACCTAGGATGACTTGAGGGTGAGTCATTTATGGGCTAATTTTCATTTTTTTGTGAACTAACCCTTTAAATGAACCTGTCAAGCAGTCTGTACCTTGCTAGCAACACCATCATTAGTGTTGCAATGGAACACTTCACATGTCCGACACCAGTTATTCTGCCCCTGACCAAATTTTCATGTCCGTTTTAGTTTGTTTACTTGTTGAATTACAGTAGTCTTTGAATTTGTCCACTATTGTCCTCAGAAACAGGTCTGGTCTGAGGCAAGTCAACACACGCTCATTCAAGGTTAAGTTTGTATACATGTGCATGTTTGAGGGTTAATACAGTTGTATAGTCAATTTTAGTTTTGATGCAGTCGCTGAGGTCACGCTGACTGTTCTGACTCACAGAAAAGATTACATCAGATTTCCCAAAACCGAGATACTGTTTGACTGTCATTGCCATAGTAATGTACCACTGTTTGTGTGGTTTGGCAAGACTGTGCAAATATTATAGGGAAGCGTAATATGTCATATTGGTTATTTTTTATTTTATTTTATTTTGGATTTTTAGGCTTGATTTACATAGAAAAAAAAATGTGGGAATATGATATGACCCAGGACAAATTTAACATTGTTCCCTGTGTACTAACAGCTTGTTTGTTGAGAACAAGTACTTTTGTGCCACGACTCCATCTGTAACTGGCGATTTTATTGGCAAATCTTCAAAATGTATTAGAGATTTACAGTGAGATGGTATTACACTTCATTTCAGCAGCTGTCGTCTGCCATCTGATTGGCTCTTTCCCAAAGATTCCCATTCATCTCCTTATGGCAGTCATCTGTGCATGTGTTGCGATGCACGTTGGCGTTTCCCACATGTCCTCTCAAGTTCTTACCGCTGAGTCATGAAAACCTTTTGTCCTCAAATGAATAGAGAATGCATTAGGATTTAATAACCCAGGTACATTAGGAAAATAACCATGAATTGCCAACTGTACTAGACTTGATAGTATATGATTTTATAGACTGTATTAAAAGTCCTGTTTTTACTTTGTTCAGTAAAAACAGCTTTTAGCTTGGAAACATTTCTAGCTTGGAAATGCTGTCATTGCTTAGGGCTTTATAGTTGTATAGGTAATGAGGTAATAAGGTAATTACTTTTGCTTGGGTAATGTTGACTATCAGGTAGTTTAATGAATTGTGTGCTTACCATCTGTCGACCATGCAGTGTCACATGTGAAGCTAAAGCGCTTTTGAAATTACTCTGGATAAGAGTGTCTACAAAACTGTACCTTGACTGTAAAAATATGTATAGTTTGTTGTTTGTTTGTTTGTTTGTGTTTGTGTGTGTGTGTGTGTGTGTGTGTGTGTGTTTTCAGCTGTTCAAGAGTAGTCTACAGCTTGTGGCCCAAAGTTTCACCCTGTTCTGAACTTCAGTTCTAACTAAAGAAGCAGCCACTGACATTAAAGCACCTTGACATTCTCTGTTTGACTTCTGCTTGTACAGAAAAAGAGGGAGAGAAATTCTAGTTATGGAAAGTGATTGCTGCAAGACTTTGCCACAGTTCATCTTCAAAACATTTTTTTAATTCTTCTTTTGTTTACTCACATTTACGTTTTACGTTTTTATATTTTTAAATTGCATATTTGTTAAAAAATATTAAATGTAAAGTTAAATATATTTTCAATTTTTCCTGCATATATATGCAATTGATTTTCATATTTGTATACTGATGCTGCTATTTTGCTTTTTCATCATTATTTTTATATTATCGGTGTAACAATTTGAGTAAAAAGTAATTTTTGTTTAAATAAAAAAAAATTCAATAATTTCAAGTTTTGTTAAATATTTGATCATATATTATATTATTTATATACTATTTACAATTTGTTTAATAATTATAATCAGAATAATAATTGTGAGTGTGTACTGCAGATTACCCCCTGTGCTTAAAGGTTAAGGCCAAGTTGTTTGTCATTAGGGTTCTTTATTAAAATATTTCAATATTAATTATTTAAATGTTTGTTTATTAATACCATAATATTTGAGCATTTTATTATTATTATTATTAGTGTATTATATATTCAGCTTATTTTAGATTTTATTTTTGAATTGGATTTTGAATTCTGGGTTTCCAGACTTTTTGACCTACATGTATTTTATTATTTTTTTTTAATTATATTTAAAATACTGTGTACATTCAAGCATGTACACTCTTAAAAATAAAGGTGCTTCACTATGCCATAGAAGAACCTTTTTGTCTAAATGGTTCCATAAAGAAATAAGTATAATTATTAAAAGAATATAATAATTATAAAAAGGTAAGAAAGAGATGGTTCTTTAAAGAACCTTTGACTGAATGGTTCTTTGTTGAACCAAAAATGGTTCTTCTATGGCATGTGAAGAACCTTTTAAAGGGTTAGTTCACCCAAAAATGAAAATTAGCCCATAAATTACTTACCCTCAAGTCATCCTAGGTGTATATGACTTTCTTCTTTCAGACGAATCCAGTCGGAGTTATATAAAAAAATTGTCTTTGATCTTTCAAGCTGTTTCATGGCACTCAGCGGGTGTTGCATGCATCAGTCCAAAACAAGTTAAATAAAAAGCGCCCATCCATAAAAAAAAGTGTCTCACACGGTTCCGAGGGGTGAACAAAGTCTTTCTGTAGCGAATCGATGCATTTTTGTAAGAAACATATCCATATTTAAAACTTTATAAACCGTAATCTCTA
>NW_015658988.1:380897-382876 GCF_001515625.1 Sinocyclocheilus rhinocerous | reverse complement strand
GACTGGTTTTCTTTTGCTAAAGTAAGGAAACTTTGCTTCTTTTGATCCTGTAAACAAATGTTGGTTTTCACGAGACTCACCGGCGCATGCGCAGCACTGACCTCATACGTCATCCGCCCGGAACTGCTTCCTCTTACAACAGTGAGCGCAAGCTAGATTAAAGTGATTATTACATTTTGAACATGGATATTTTTCTTCCAAAAACGCATCGATTCGCTACAGGAGGACTTTGTTCACCCCCCGGAGCCGTGTGAGACACTTTTTTTATGGATGGGCGCTTTTTATTTAACTTGTTTTAGACTGAAGCATACAACACCCGCTGAGTGCCATGAAACAGCTTGAAAGATCAAAGACAATTTTTAATATAACTCCGACTGGATTCGTCGGAAAGAAGAAAGTCATATACACCTAGGATGACTTGAGGGTAAGTAATTTATGGGATAATTTTAATTTTTGGGTGAACTAACCCTTTAAAAGGTTATTCACAGTGATGCCATAGAAGAACCATTCAGTCAAAGGTTCTTTAAAGAACCATCTCTTTCTTACCTTTTTATAATCTGAAGAACCTTCTTTCACCACAAAGAACCTTTTGTGAAACAGAAAGGTTCTTCAGATGTTAAAGGTTCTTTATGGAATTTATTCTTTATTTTTAAGCACCTTTATTTTTAAGAGTGTACCATTGTCGAGATAGTTGTGTTGCTTCTCTTTCTTTCCCTCTTTTGCTCACTGACATACTCAACAGCTGTTAAACTACTAGACTTATCTCTGAGCCAGTTCCCCTAAGGCTGTCTAACTTCCTGCCTAACACACGCCCCCAAAAACCCCTGATCCGCAGCCCGTTTTGCATGAAGTACTGTAAGTCGCATATGTTTTTTAATAAAAAGAAAAAGCTGATCCAGGGTCAGGAGGACAGGAACAATGAGCACCGAAGCCGACTGGCCTGAGAGAAATTCAGTCTATGTTTAGTGAGGGGCCATGTGACTGGTGTCATCAGCATGCCAGACATGGCTGGGCTGTGTCCGCGTTTGCTCACTGCCTCCTCCCTCGTTTTTTACTCTCCCTCTCTTCCTCCCATAACCACTCGTTCTGTCGACGCCGTGTCTGATCCTGAAGAAGTGGAAAATGTAAGTTTGGGCGAGTGAACAGAGAGCCCGTGGCTGCAGCACCATGAGTGAGTACTGCTGTTCTTCACGCTCACTGAACTTTTGCTCACTATCAGACTTTTTATCAGCGGTGTCCAACTGTAGGCAGAGATTTTGAGGACCTTCTGTGCTTCAGGGTTAAGGCTAAGTTGTTTGTCTTTAGGGTTCATTTAACTGTGAGTTTGTAAGTTGGCAGTTTGTACTGCCTCGTATCAAAAAAGACTAAAAAACACCCTTTGAACTTATTTATTTTTTGTTTAAATGCCTTCAAGTTTTCATGATTTATGAGTCATTTTAACCTGGATTAGAAAGTTTCAGTCATTTTCTTTGTGTATTTTTTTTTTTTTTAGACAGTCAGTGTAGTTTTTATTTTTATTTTATTTTCATTTGAAAGATTTGCCAACATGCACACATAAAGTGGGATTCGAAAGTCAGTGATTCAAAATCTAAATTAAAACCTTACATTTAAACTACTACTTATTTACTGTTTAAAACAAAAAAGAAAAAGAAAAAAAGACATAAAATGTCAAAGAACAATGCATGTTTTGGGCAATATTTTAAAAATAAAACAAGCATTTGAAGCATTGTCTATGTTGCCTATTTTGTGTAGAAGGTCAGATTTTCATGCTTCCATTGAAGCACAAGATGCTCTTTGGATCATTCTCAAATCATGATAAATTGTTATACAAGCTTGATATGCATGCAGCTTATACAAACCAAGTACTATATATATATATATATAATTGTTATCATAAGGTTTTACACAAACTTGATACATGCAACATACAGTACAAGCCAATTACCTGACTAATTTCATAATATTTGGTACTATATATA
>NW_015658988.1:339134-380746 GCF_001515625.1 Sinocyclocheilus rhinocerous | reverse complement strand
ATATATCGAATTCTATTTTTTTACTGAAATTATTTTGATAATATATTTTATTTCAATAAAATTGAGCATTTACAAATTGTACTCCACTGTACATGCATATAGGTATTGTTGTTTCCTTCAAACTGCAATTTGAAATGAGTTAATAATAACGGAATACACAGGTCTGTAAACCAGTGTATTTCGTCGGGTGTCTGTAATAGATCTTCTGCTAATGTTCTGAGTGGAACAGAGGCTTTAATGGTGAAGGAGACTGGAAGGGCAGCATGATTTGGTCACTAGTGTTGAAAAATACAAGCCTGAAATAATCACTCACACAAGCAGTCGCTTTCCAGAGCAGACGGACACTGTTTCAACACACTGCTGTCCCCTGACCTCAAAAGAGGAGACCGGTATAGGATGTGTATATGTTTTCTGTGAGGGTTAGGTTTAGATGTAGGTGTACGAATATACAGTTTGTACAGTATAAAAATCATTATGTCTATGGAAAATCCCCATAAAGCATGAAAGCCAAATGTGTCTGTGAGTGTGTTGGTGCTGCTGTGAATTTTTTTGTTCTGACAGGTTTTGTTTTGACATGCTCTCAGATTTTTTTGCCAGTTGGCTCAAGATAAACAAAGAGTGCTCTTTAGTCAGAGTTTAACTGAACGAAACCTTCACCCCATACTTCTATACTAAAAGAATCAACATAATCTACACTTATTTTTCTTCTGTCTGGAAAAAAAGTAACATTTTCGCCTCACTTGTAAAGATGTGATTTTTATTCTCAGTCTATTTATGTGGCTGATATGTGTTCATGTCATTCTGTATAATACAGAGTAAGTTTTCCTTTCAGGGGCCTCATGCTTTCCAGTGCAGAGTAGTGTAGAGTAGAGAAGAGTGTCTGAGCCATACAGGACTATTAGGGAAGTTAAATCATATTAGTTTTCTAAATTATCCTTACATATAACCATTTGCCAACAAACTTTAAGAAAGACTTCCCATTAGATCAGAGATTTATACAGTGGCAGTATCATGTTTAATTAAAAAAATTATTTATTTATTTTTTTGATGGAAAAACTACACTACCCACAATCCTTGAGTGAGATCCACCAATCAGAGAAGTCGCTGTTACTGTACCATGGTTTAGTCCCATAAAGCATTAAAAATGACAGAATATAATTTCGTTTTCCTGTGCTACACACACTACGTAAATATTTGTTTATTGGAATATTTAGCAATAAATGTGAAATATATTGTGTATATTAATTGTTTGTATGTTGTTTTTTACACTTATAACCAATGTTTTGTGTTGTGCCATTTGCAGTGCTTCTTATGTCATTATTTTTATTTATTTTTTTATTATTATTTTTTTCTGGTTTTAATGCACATTTTTACTTAAAATCCAAGATGTTGGTTGGTTTGGTTTATGGCTTGTATTTTGAAATCCCTATAGAGAAAATTAAAAGTTACAGTTCTGGAACAAAGGCAGTTAAAAATGTAAGCAGGCACTATTTTTTCTGTTGCAGTACCTGCTACCCTTTAACACACAGCTGAAACTGTTAGTGAAGGTCTTTCATTGTTTAAAAATTCCCATAAGAATCTTGCCATTTTTGGAGTTCTTTAACTGTTACATTTCTAAATCGCTTCTATTTTTTTCCCTTTACTTTATTGATTGATAAAATAATGCTAAGAATAATAACAGTTGGCTACATTCACACAGTGAGCATTTGGAATTGAAGTTTTATAATGGGTGTCAATCTCAAAAAAGTCTCTTTCCCACAACACCTGTAGTATTCAAGTTGCTACAATGAATTACCCAGAGTCAGTCCCTGTTTCTGTTTGCGCAATAGCTGTGGATATCACCTTGAACCATATTGCAGTGACGAAAGTAAATATCAAAGATGAAAACGTCTGTAACACTTAAACGTTCACACAGTAGGGGTTTGATGAAAATATGGTTGTGAATATATATATATAATATAATCTCAAACGTAAAGCCATGTTGGCCAATCAGAAGCCTGAAAAAGTTTCCAGTAGGCGGAGATAACAGCGCAGGCTCCGACGTCACAAGCCAAAAAACTCCAGTTTCGCTGTCTACACGATAACACTGCAAGGCCTTTTCGAAAATGTTCGGTTTCAGGGACCCGATTCTGCGTTTGCGTGTGGACGAACGGCCAAACCGCGTAGAAAAAGCTGCAGTTTTAAAAATAAACGCGTTCGTGTGGACAGGGCCTTACATTTTTGAAAACGTTTGGCATGCTCTTGACCGTGCTTCATAGCATGCGTTTGCGTTTTCATGTGGACGGAGATTTTTTTTAAAACGGAAGAAGGAAAAACTACTAAATAAAAATACCCATGTACGTGCGGACATGGCCTAAATTTGGTTGTAGAATGTGATTGTCACTCTTGTAAGTAATTGAACTGTGTGTGTGAACCCAAAGCTGAAATACACTTCACGACTTTTGACCAGATTTTTGCCCCGGTTTGCAGTCTGGAGAAGTTAACACTAGTTGCTGAAAGTCCGAGCCAGTCTGCAGATTTGAGCTGACAGATTTCATAGAAAATTGTGATTTTTAGAACGCATGGTTTTCATTTGTCACACACAACAAGGCAAATGTTTCTGTATGAGTTTGTGTTTGGAATGACTTGAAAATCTGGTAGTGTGAGATCCTCAGTTTATAACTATTTACATTGTCGGCAAGTGCGTGATGTCTAGTGTTTTTAAAAGTTGTGTAGTGTATTCCAGCTTTAAGCTATTCTGGTATTAAGCACTCAAATACGGAACTGTAAACTACATTCTGCTGCTTCATCAATGTAGCCATTATGACACACATCTCTTTTCTTTAAACTGATATTTTATCATCGAAATCACAAATGACAGCTTCAATTTCATGCAGACTTCATGTGGAGTTGCACTGAATCTGTGGCACAAACTTGGTGACCTTGTATAAAGGTGAACACTGCTTTTATCCTTGTTCAAGGAGTGCAGATTACTCACATGCCATTAGAGCACTCAAAGTTCACCTAGATACTCTCTCACTCACTCTCTCTCTCTCTCTCTCTCTCTCTCTCTCTCTCTCTCTCTCTGCTGACCATCAGTGGTTCATCTCTTTGGCATTACAGCTGTAATGGGTGTTGCGTTGTTGTAAGGCCAGTCCCATTCTAGAGGTTAAACCCATGTGCTTAGTTAAACACAAGCATGCTGCTTCCATCACACATGGTGGTTGAGTCTCTAATATGCCACACATTTCAGCCCTACAATTCTGCTCAGAAGCTATTTAGTCATTACTGTACAGAAGAGAGTTGTTAGAATGGTATTGTGGTTTGGAATAAGGGCTGTTTGTCTGACAGAGGAAAGGCTGCTGTGTTGAACAACAGCATGTTGTGTGAAGGGAGGATGGGCAGATACACATATTCTGGTAAGACAGTGGCTGCTTCATAATTAGCTTGAACATTGAATCTCAGTATTTTTCCACCATCTATGTGTTTTGTCATTCCAAAAACGTGTGGATTGTAATTTGCAAGTTCCACTTGTATTGAGTAGTGTAGTTGTGTAGTTCTTCATCAGACCACTAGATGTCAGCCTAAACTCGCACTTGATGCATTTTCATTTATAAGTGCTTATTTTGGTCCCAAATGTGTCTTTTGACTTCATCTTTGTAATGATAATAAATTATTATATTATTACACTGTTATTATACAGTTATTACAACCTTAAGTTCTAATATACACATTTTTCAGTATTTTCTGTGTTAGCCCTGTTGAAATGTTGAAAAAATAATAATTTATACAGTATGTCTTCATTTTGAACAATTTATATATTGTTTTATAGTTTAAAACCTATCAAAATTCTTTCTTTTCTTTTTTTCTTCTTTTCAGAACTTTGATTGAAAAGCATCCTTGTGCCTTGTTATTTTTATGTACATTTTAATTTATTTTTAATGTGTGTGTTTTTTTTATATATTTTGTTGCAAATGCAGTGACTACTAGGCACTAGGCAAAGACCGTCATGATACAAAAACGTAGTTGTACCTGGGTTATTTTTAGTAATGTCTTTAGTAATAAGCAAATGTCTGTGCATGCCCAACATTTTTCTCACCATTCTCTTTGCATTCTTTCTCTCTCTCTTTGTCAGATGTGTGTAACAGCACTGATCTTCCTGAGGTGGAAATCATCAGTTTGCTTGAGGAGCAGTTGCCTCATTATAAGTTGAGAGCTGACACAATATATGGCTATGACCACGACGACTGGCTCCACACGCCTCTCATCTCACCCGACGTCAACCTCGACCTGACCACTGAACAGATCGAGGAGACCCTCAAATATTTCCGTAAGCACAGAATTGCTCTCATATTATTCCTCTACCTTTCTCGCTTTCATTCACTATTTTTCCTGCCTCTCTTTCCTGTCACTCATAATGAAGTTGTCTTTTCCTCTGGCCATATTTTCCTCAAAATAGTAACAACAAATATCTCAGACATGCGCTGACACACATAAATAAGCATATATATGCATACACTCTCATAATCACCATTCATACATACTTTAACAATGCTTTAACATAAAGATGTGTTAGTTGAACATTTGCTCTATGATTAAGTTTCAATAAACCTAGAATAAAGTATAAAACCATTCAAATCTTTTTGGTATTATGGTAGAAAATGTTTCAATGCTGCATTTTTGTAACCTGCTTATTTGGAAATATGTGTGTTTTATGCTGAAGTTAAATCAGAAGGTTCTTTTTATGATCTTTATTTCTATATATATATGAAAAGTTCATGTGAGACTTGTGATACTTAATATATAATAATTTGGTTAATACATGTACAGTTGTTCATATGTGACAGCTGTGTTTAGTAGCCACAACACTGGGTTATATTGCCAGGCAACCGTCCTAAACTGCTAGTCATTGGCTGAGTCTCCTGTCACTCAGTGTTTATGGGAGCAGCTGATAGGACTCTTAGATCAGTTTCTTTTGCCATGATCTGTCCTTGAGTTTGATTGAGGTCGTCATCGTGACCACATGCAAAACTTTATTTTTATTCCGTATTTAACAGACAGATCTGCAGTCGACCTTATATCCTGCCAGACTCTTAACCACTGAGTTGAAATAGTAAAATGACTGCAGTCAACAATGTAGAAATCATGTTTTGGCCTCCCTGGAAAATTATTTTACTTAGATATGCAAATATGTTCCAAAATGTCTAGTTCTAAAAATAGAGTGAAAAAAGAATTTTCAGTTCCCTTGTACTTATTTATGGTTGATTATAATATTCTTTCTTGCTTTATTTGAAGTTGTTCACTCTTCAGGCATTGTAAATGCTGTTTTTGATAGCTGTCTTTCAATATACAATAGTCATCAGAGTTTATAGAGTTTTACAGTAGAATGTGTTTGACTGTCGTTGATACGGATTCATTTTGATGCCCTGGATCTTATGAGCTGTCATGCAGCTCTTTCATATATTAGCTAAAAATAGTTCAAACTGAGGCCCAGCTCTGGGTTGAGGAGGGACTGTGGCTAACATGATTTTAACCAAATCTCTCACAGTGCATGGCGTTATGTAATATATGCAAACCTTAGTTCCGGTCCTCGAATTGGCCATGTTTTCCCCCTCGAGTGGCGTTTCAAGAGCATTGATTTATAAATACAACAGCATTGGCAAATGTAATTTTTCGTGTTCGTGGTGTTCCAAACTGGCTGTCAGTATGTGCATTATTGGTGGGGATATTTTAATGACTCTTTCTTTGAGTTGCATCCTTACACCAGTAGGTGACAACAAGTGTCGAAAACTTTATTGGATGAGTGTGTCATTGAATTATTCACTCAAGTGATTGTTAAAAACCACTGATTCATTTAGAAATGAACACCACTACTGTATATAGTTGATACGGTTGTGTCTTTGTTTAAAACTCTTTTTATTGTTGTTGTTAAAGCAAAAATTAACTGTCAGTATTGTGTAGTAGGGATGGTAAGATGCATCGGCATAAAAGTTAACGATGCGATGCATCGATTTAAAAAAGTGTGCTTCGAATACAAGTTGGCATTTGTATTGTGATGCATCGTTTCTAATATATTTGCATTGGTAAAAACTGATTTATTTATATATAATTATTAGTAGATGCGCTATACTTTTATTATTTATTATTTAGTGGCCAGTATTTTATATGTAGATTGATTTTCTCCTCCCTAAACTGTTTCTCAAGCGCGTTCTCTCATCACTGCTGCTACGTGAATATGACATATCGCAACACTTCGCAGACCGAGGTGTTAGAAGTCAGAAGGCACTTAAGTTAATTTATGATTTGCTGTCTGTCTGAACCAGAGAAATAAAAGCGAACAATCTGTACTAGGGATGTCAACGATTAATCGATGATCGATTAATTGTCGATAAGCGATGCAATCGATTAAAGCTATCGATGGTCGATTAAGCAGTTTAATTTTGGGCTGCGTGCGGCTCATGCGCAAAACACGTGCGAGCGGCTGTGAGTGATGGTATATAAATGCATCATCATTCACTCATAATTACAAATTAAGCTTTTAATGTGATTTAAACTTTAAAAGTACATTAAAATAGAAACAACACAAAGTTCTTCAAGCCACAACTAGAGCATCGTTCACGAGTTTCTGCAGGACCTAACTAGCCTAGGGCACAGGTTTCAAGCGCTGGGACAAAATGGGATGCTTTAAGGAAAATGCATAGCCTATTTAAGTAATAGGCCTAAAATAAAAATAACAATTTGTTTTCATTAAAAAAAAAAGCGAAATATATCTGACTTAAATAATTAAGCTAACAGATTTAAAACAGAAGTGTGGCGAGGCGCTCCATAAACAAGTTCACGAAAGGAAAGGATAACAACGCGCATTCTGTTTGTTTGCTTTATTTTGCAAAATCATTTTACAATCCTGCTACTAGCATTTTATTCAGACTAAAACCCCTTTAATTCGGGTGAGAAAGCGAGTTTTTTTGAGTGGCTTTTGCACATCCTGTCATGCCGGTGACTGCGTGCTGCTGCAATAGACGCATTTTGCTGCATTAAAGTTAACCATTAATCGATTAATTGATCGTTCATTTAAATGACGATCGATCATGGAAATGATCGAAAATTGACATCCCTAATCTGTACCATATTGTCACGATCACCAACTGGAGTGCCCATGAGCTCCACCAGTGGGCACTCCATCCCTGACTTTTACCGTTAACCCAGGACTCCATTTCCCATAATCCCTTACCCGGACTCATCTGCACTCATCATCATTGCTAGCACCTGTCTTTCATTACCTCATTAGTCTCACTATAAGAATGGCACACACACTCTCTCAGATCGCTGTTGTTTGTTAGCCTGTACATTACCTAGGTTCCCTGTTTCCTTGCCTTTGTGTTTTTTTCCTGTTTTATGATTGTTTGCTGCCTGCCCTGACTTTAGCCTGTTTTTGTGGATTACTCTTTTGGATTTCCTTGGATATAACTGTTTGCTGTTACTGGCCCCTGCCTGTCTGACTACGCTCTTTTATTAAAAAGCCTTGCATTTGGATCCTCAACTCCGTTGTCAATCCTCCCTTGTTACACATATTGAATTGCATAGCATCATATTTTTTTTCCCCTTTGCATCGAATTGCACTGAATCGCAATGTGTTGAATCGAATCAAATCGAAATCGTAATAGGGCTGAATTGTATTGCATCGCATCGGTAGCTGCTTCATATGTATCGTATCATTGGCTATGCATCGAGATGCGTATCGCATCGGCCTCAGTTATGGAGTTGCATATCCCTACTGTGTAGTATAAATTTTCTTAATATTAGCATACTTTGGAGTTCTTATTGTATGAATTTTAGGAACCTGAAATTTCAGCGCATTTTAATGGGAGTTACTTTAAAGGGGTCATATGATGCTTTTTTAAAGATCATTATTTTGTGTATTTGGTGTAACAGAATATGCTGACATGCTTTAATGTTCAAAAAACACATTATTTTTCAAATACTGTACATTATTGTAGGTCCTCTATGCCCCGCCTCTCTCAAACGCTTCGTTTTCTACAAAGTCCCTCCTTCCGACAAGCGCAGTCTGCTCTGATTGGCCAGCTGACCCAGTGCATTGTGATTGGCCGAACACCACAAGCACTCGTCGGAAATGTAATGCCCCTTACCATAATCGCGAGCTTCATCTTTCAAAATAAATGTGAAAAAAAACAGAGCCCGAAAGGGGAACAGAGTCGCGTAGCACACAGTGATGAAGCTGGTATGTGTTTGCAGTACACAAGCCACGGTTAAGACAGCTGAAATCTGTCTTTCGCACTGACATGGCTGCATCAACACTACTGCTGTTCCTGAAACCACGCCTTCTTTCTTTGCGTGCACATTTGGGCCGCATTATGCAAATATTTCCACATAGTGAGGTAGATATGTGGGGGCCTTTTAGAACGAGCCGTTTTAGGGGGGCGTGGCAGAGTCTTAACTTTGATAAAGAATATCTCCTCGGTTTTGAGACTTTAGTCTTTGCAACTTCAGGGATCTTATTTATGCACAATCAGCTTGTAACACTCCAAAGAGAAAGGAAAACTTGAAATCGCATCATATGACCCCTTTAATGTTTCTAGACAGTTTGCTCTTCTCATCTCCCTGTCAATGAATGTCCAAGCCATTTTTCACCACAAAAACACAAAATAAGCAATTATGTTTTCATAGAGAAAATTAAGCTAAAACATTAAGCTTCATTTTTAGCACACTATGGTGTGGCAGTGTCATGTTACAACATTATTTAGACAGTTTGGCACATACCCCCATTGTCTTTATCCTTAAATAATAATTTACTGTAATGCAAAATATATTAGTAGTATAGTAGTAGCATTTTAATTGTCAAGTATATTAAGATACCGAGGATGATTTGTTGTGTGTTTTTTTCCCCCCAGTAATTAACATAATTGTTTTTTTTTTTAAGGAAAGCACTTAAGTACTTAATTGTCATGACAAAAAATTCTCTCTTAATTATTCTTAAAAATCTTAATTGTCCTTTACGCATTTTTTTCTTTTAATTGTATGGAATTCATTGTGACATTACTAATCAAGTCGGAGGTAATTCCTTCATATCACTTCATATTGCCCCACCAGCATGTTGTCATCAGTATGAGCCTTTCACCAGTGAGCCGATGAGGTGGCAACTGGAAAATCATCAACAGCAGGTCCACGGCACCGCAAAATGACATCATAGCTGAACGCAAGCTTGTGATTGGATCATTTAAACCATTCAAGAACTGTGGTGTTGAATAGAATCACATAGTCAGTTTTATCCAATTAAATCAGTATTTCATTTTCAAAGAATATGAATAACAAGACAAAGCCTTTGTATAGAATACAAAAAAACAAAAAACTCTGTGGTTGATAAAAATCCAGGACCACTTCAGATTAAGCGTGTCTCCTTTTTTTCCACCAGCCTATTTGTAGCAGTTCTTGGCATAGTGAATTGCAGAGAGTCAGCTGCTTCTTTTGGCAGGCAGACAGAAGCAGAACACCTGCAGTCACTGTACCAGCCACTTACATTTGAGCTGAGCACCAAAATCAAAGATTCCACGCATGCATCGCTACCACTGGCAGAAGACATCAATGGAAGAGTGATGGAGAAATACAGAGTGAAGTTAAGCAACAAAGCACATGCAGACACACGCAGTCGCTAATACAGCCTGGAGTAGAGAGCCAGTTGCCATAGCAACCTTTCTAGAGGAGACGGGGTCGGGCTGTGACGAAGCAGCTGATGAAGTGCGCTCTGATTGGATGGCTTTGCTGGTAGGCCCCGCCCTCCAGAGTGTGATACAACCTTGAGTGTAGCGGTACAGTTTCCTGCCCAACACTGCTGGCTTTTAAAGACTCTGCATTTTTCCCTTCATCATCTCTCGTTCTTTGACCTTGTATGTGTAGGATGTCTTGTGACTAGTTAGTGGCAGATCGGTAGATCGGGCTGCTGGGAGAATGGGCGGCCGTGGGTGCATGTATGTGTGTGTGACCTCAGACGCCGGACAGGAGAGGCTGCAGCTCAAGACTGAAGGAGACTGAGCATGCAGAGGTTTGTGGAGGCTGATTACTACGAGCTGGACTGGTACTATGAAGAGTGTGCTGACGGTAAGACCATGGTGGAAAAATCTCATCGGCTGCCACTAAGGGGGAGAGAGGGGGCAGAGGGGTGGGGAGAGGTGCCCCAGGGAATTAAACACTTTTGGAAAGTTGCTTAGTAACATGGTCTGCCGTAGACAAGACTGGGAAAGGATATTGAAAAAGATTTGGGCCGAGGCACGTGTATGACAGAGGTAATGTGGAGAGTGACTAGGTGGCCTCTTAGCTCCTGTGTTGCATCAGACTCAGCACCATTTTACCTTGGAGGGTAACTTTTTAAAATGCCTTGCATTAATAAGTCACAAACTTTATATAATGCATAAATAATAATAAGTTCATATGCAGTGCATATATAAAAAATATACAGTGGGGTCAAAGTCTGAAACAAATGTTTCTATATATTACAGTATATTATTCATTTTTAATAACAATAAATAATAATTTAATAATAATAATAATTATTGTTATTATTATTTATTTATTTTCCTCGAATTGAGTGAAAAGTTAAATTGGAAAAGGAGCTTAAATTTTATGGATGTCCTTTGCCTTAATGATAGCACCACTCAAACTGACATGAAATTCACAAATTTGTGCAAAACCTGATGATCATGTTATCCAAAATGTTTCAAGAATGCTCCAGACAGCTTCTTGTAGCCAGGCAAAAAATGTTACACTTTACAAAGTTCACAAACACATACATTACTTTTTTTATTTATTTTTTATTTTTTTAAATATGACCTAGAAATCGTTCAGTCTTGAATAATTTGTAATCATTTTATGTCAATATTTCTTGTTTGTTTTATTTATTCATGCATTTATTTATTTATCATCATCATCATCAGGTTTAAATTACATTTTAAATCCAAAATTTGCAATGTAGTCTCAGACTTTTGGACCCTCAAGTCATGACAGTTCTTAATGCTATTTGAATGCATTATATTATGAACTGCATTGTATTTGTTATGAACTTTATCAGTAGAGTGTAACCCATAAGACTTCTTACAAAGTGATTCCTAAATTTCAGCAGAAGTGTCTAATAACCATAGCATTCATTCACTCGTCTCATAGTCTTAAAGCAGAGAGACATACATTTATTACTGGATAGATCCAGGTTTAAATTGCATTCATACCCCAGTCACTTATATCTGAATATACATAGACATCAAATCTCATTTGTCTGTTGTCCTTTCAAAAAAAAAATTTTTTTAATATATATGTGCAAATCAATAAAATGATTGTGCACACATAGTCTCAGCATTCGCCACTGATGATGCGCTCATATGTAGACATTATGAAGTCATGCACCTCGTCTGTTTCACAAGCAGCAGGTTATATCACAGCACTGCACTCTGATCTATGCCTGCTGGATGTTTTATTGCTCTCTGATGACTGATCGCTGCCTTATCCTAATACTTCTCCTTAGAATTGGGATGGTTACGTAATCCTGCATAAAACTGCTCTGTTTTGATCCCAGTCATTTACTGCGATGTTGTTTCACCATGCAGCGTGTTATGCAAGTATCAAGTTATGCATATATGCAATGTTTCTTTAGTTATATCAGGTCTATGATGAATCGCTTGCTGTCTCAAAATGTTATCAAAATTAGGGGAGCAAATAGAATAAAACCTCAATGAGTCACAGAAGTGTATCATTTTAATACAGTGTAAAGGCACTGAGAAACAATACAGAGGTGTTAGATGGATGCGTACATGCTTTCAAACACACCGGCTGTTGTAGGCTGTCACTCTTGCAGTCAATACGGAAATCTCTCGGGTTGAGGAATATGAATAACAAGACAAAGCCTTTGTATAGAATACAAAAAAACAAAAAACTCTGTGGTTGATAAAAATCCAGGACCACTTCAGATTAAGCGTGTCTCCTTTTTTTCCACCAGCCTATTTGTAGCAGTTCTTGGCATAGTGAATTGCAGAGAGTCAGCTGCTTCTTTTGGCAGGCAGACAGAAGCAGAACACCTGCAGTCACTGTACCAGCCACTTACATTTGAGCTGAGCACCAAAATCAAAGATTCCACGCATGCATCGCTACCACTGGCAGAAGACATCAATGGAAGAGTGATGGAGAAATACAGA
The DNA here is from genome assembly GCF_001515625.1 of Sinocyclocheilus rhinocerous. Classification (NCBI taxonomy): domain Eukaryota; kingdom Metazoa; phylum Chordata; class Actinopteri; order Cypriniformes; family Cyprinidae; genus Sinocyclocheilus; species Sinocyclocheilus rhinocerous. The sequence continues at coordinate 368,573 of NW_015658988.1, read as the reverse complement.
GTGAAGTTAAGCAACAAAGCACATGCAGACACACGCAGTCGCTAATACAGCCTGGAGTAGAGAGCCAGTTGCCATAGCAACCTTTCTAGAGGAGACGGGGTCGGGCTGTGACGAAGCAGCTGATGAAGTGCGCTCTGATTGGATGGCTTTGCTGGTAGGCCCCGCCCTCCAGAGTGTGATACAACCTTGAGTGTAGCGGTACAGTTTCCTGCCCAACACTGCTGGCTTTTAAAGACTCTGCATTTTTCCCTTCATCATCTCTCGTTCTTTGACCTTGTATGTGTAGGATGTCTTGTGACTAGTTAGTGGCAGATCGGTAGATCGGGCTGCTGGGAGAATGGGCGGCCGTGGGTGCATGTATGTGTGTGTGACCTCAGACGCCGGACAGGAGAGGCTGCAGCTCAAGACTGAAGGAGACTGAGCATGCAGAGGTTTGTGGAGGCTGATTACTACGAGCTGGACTGGTACTATGAAGAGTGTGCTGACGGTAAGACCATGGTGGAAAAATCTCATCGGCTGCCACTAAGGGGGAGAGAGGGGGCAGAGGGGTGGGGAGAGGTGCCCCAGGGAATTAAACACTTTTGGAAAGTTGCTTAGTAACATGGTCTGCCGTAGACAAGACTGGGAAAGGATATTGAAAAAGATTTGGGCCGAGGCACGTGTATGACAGAGGTAATGTGGAGAGTGACTAGGTGGCCTCTTAGCTCCTGTGTTGCATCAGACTCAGCACCATTTTACCTTGGAGGGTAACTTTTTAAAATGCCTTGCATTAATAAGTCACAAACTTTATATAATGCATAAATAATAATAAGTTCATATGCAGTGCATATATAAAAAATATACAGTGGGGTCAAAGTCTGAAACAAATGTTTCTATATATTACAGTATATTATTCATTTTTAATAACAATAAATAATAATTTAATAATAATAATAATTATTGTTATTATTATTTATTTATTTTCCTCGAATTGAGTGAAAAGTTAAATTGGAAAAGGAGCTTAAATTTTATGGATGTCCTTTGCCTTAATGATAGCACCACTCAAACTGACATGAAATTCACAAATTTGTGCAAAACCTGATGATCATGTTATCCAAAATGTTTCAAGAATGCTCCAGACAGCTTCTTGTAGCCAGGCAAAAAATGTTACACTTTACAAAGTTCACAAACACATACATTACTTTTTTTATTTATTTTTTATTTTTTTAAATATGACCTAGAAATCGTTCAGTCTTGAATAATTTGTAATCATTTTATGTCAATATTTCTTGTTTGTTTTATTTATTCATGCATTTATTTATTTATCATCATCATCATCAGGTTTAAATTACATTTTAAATCCAAAATTTGCAATGTAGTCTCAGACTTTTGGACCCTCAAGTCATGACAGTTCTTAATGCTATTTGAATGCATTATATTATGAACTGCATTGTATTTGTTATGAACTTTATCAGTAGAGTGTAACCCATAAGACTTCTTACAAAGTGATTCCTAAATTTCAGCAGAAGTGTCTAATAACCATAGCATTCATTCACTCGTCTCATAGTCTTAAAGCAGAGAGACATACATTTATTACTGGATAGATCCAGGTTTAAATTGCATTCATACCCCAGTCACTTATATCTGAATATACATAGACATCAAATCTCATTTGTCTGTTGTCCTTTCAAAAAAAAAATTTTTTTAATATATATGTGCAAATCAATAAAATGATTGTGCACACATAGTCTCAGCATTCGCCACTGATGATGCGCTCATATGTAGACATTATGAAGTCATGCACCTCGTCTGTTTCACAAGCAGCAGGTTATATCACAGCACTGCACTCTGATCTATGCCTGCTGGATGTTTTATTGCTCTCTGATGACTGATCGCTGCCTTATCCTAATACTTCTCCTTAGAATTGGGATGGTTACGTAATCCTGCATAAAACTGCTCTGTTTTGATCCCAGTCATTTACTGCGATGTTGTTTCACCATGCAGCGTGTTATGCAAGTATCAAGTTATGCATATATGCAATGTTTCTTTAGTTATATCAGGTCTATGATGAATCGCTTGCTGTCTCAAAATGTTATCAAAATTAGGGGAGCAAATAGAATAAAACCTCAATGAGTCACAGAAGTGTATCATTTTAATACAGTGTAAAGGCACTGAGAAACAATACAGAGGTGTTAGATGGATGCGTACATGCTTTCAAACACACCGGCTGTTGTAGGCTGTCACTCTTGCAGTCAATACGGAAATCTCTCGGGTTGAGACAATGTTGTGAAAGAGCAGTCAGAGACATGTAAATATTGTATGTGTGTAATGGCTTATTGGCCAAATATGAATTAATGATTCCGTTTCAACAGTCTATACTACATTAACTCTGTACCAAACACTTCATCGTAACACTAAGACATCCCATTATTAATCAAACTGAACCAAGCTATCAGTTACGGATCATTAGTGCAGAACATAAGCTCTGTTTGTGGATGATTCATACAATGTATGTTATATGATATGTTTGTGTTTAAAATGTACTTGGATATATACTATTCAGTTTTCGTTGACCCACATTCTGTGTTGTGGTTTGGGTCTCTATCCCTCTCGCACAGCATATTGATTTCTTAAGTGGGGGAGCAGAATTCAACACACACACACACACACACACACATTCTTTTTTTTATTCCCATTCAACCAATTTTGCATTTCCCACTCCCATTCTCACTTTCTCCTCCCCTCTCAGAATTTTCCCAGCCCTTCACCATATTCTTCGCCATTTTCAGCCTGTCTTTTCTTGCTTTTCCATTTAGCCTCTTCAATGGAGCTAAAGCACAAAAGCTCAGCCATGGTTAAGTTCACACTAAGGAGAAACCCGCCTCCTTCACGGCCTCGGCCATTGTGCCATCGTCTCATTCCTGTCACGCTATTGTGTTTCCATAGGAATGAAGGCCCTCAACAAACCACATTTGCAGGAAGTTGCGCTGCAGACTCCATTGCAATTATAAGCAATTTGCATTCGGTCAATATAACAAAAAATGAGTGATAACAAAACAAACCCCAGACATTGTTAATGGGTGATTCATGTGACGTTGTTAGACTAGGTGGAGTTGCAGAAGTGTAGAAGTGTAGGTGTTGTTATCAAACACCGCATGTCTTTACACACTCCAGTTGTCAAGCAGTTGAGTTTAAAGGGTAAAGTCTATTACCATTTAACGCTATCGTCAACTAAAATGAAAATAAATTTTGGTTAGGTTTTAGTTTTGTGAGGCAAGTTAATAATCAGTCTGGTCTAAATTGTTTATTCATTGGTATTTGTGCGTAAAACTTGCAGGTACAAAAACCGTTTTTTGTAAGCTTGGGTAGATGCTTAAATTGTGCAATAATAATATATGTGCAAATGGATGTATGAATCCTTTGCTAATCAAAATAAAGACATTACATGATCAGTAATTTCTCAATGATTACAAGACATTTGATTAATTTTAAGGTTTAAAGTGTAGCTTGGTTTAAAATAATGTAAACAAACTACAACCAGAACTCACACGGAACACAAAAGTTATTTCAGTTAAATAAATGAGCCAACCAAGTTAAATAAATGTGATTGATTATGGCTACTAATTAATTTTAAAAAAATTAATACAGGTTTGTAAACACTTGTATGTCTGTTAAGTTGTTCATTCATAAATTATTTGAGTTTTAGATGATTAATATTGTAAGTTTTAGGGTCTGTTCAAACTTAAGTAAGTGCATGCGTGGCAGAATCACATTTTACATAAAATACATATAAATAATCATGAGATCAGATCAGAAGTTTTCTAATGGAGTAAATCTCAGAAAACATAGTTATATCTGTGTGTGTGTGTGTGTGTGTGTGTGTCAAAATAAAAACATTATATATATATATATATATATATATATTAAATATAAAAATAATGAATTAATTTATTTACTTATGCAAATTGTTTATTTATAGAAAAATCTATGTATTTTTGTGGAATATTTGTAACTACCCTATTATCAAAATTAGTTATATTTTGTATTAAAATATGTATCTAATTTTTGTAACAGGTGTGTCATTTTATCCTTTGTATTTTTACTTCATGGGTCCTGTTGTGTCAAATGTCCTGTTTGCCTTCTCTATGGCTATGTGGAATCTTTTCATCAGGGAATATGCATAGGCTCCGCCCACACAACAGGTGTAGTCAAACACAACTCGGTCACGCCTTGATAGGTTGCCATGGTGTGTGGAACGTACCATTCTGTCCTCTGCAGAAGGGGGGCCAGAATTTCTTTTACATTTTAAGTTAGACTAATCTTATAAAACCTTCGATACTTCCTTATAATTTTATACATAAATGCATGTTGATCTACAAAAATGTAGTTGGGTTATTTGCTTACTTAAGTGACACATCCCCTGCTATTTCCTATGTGAGTGGTAGCGTCCGAGGCATTGAGTCTGCTGTGACAGGTGTGTGTCAGTCAGAGACGGTCTATCTGATCTTTGAGATAGGGTTATATGTCCAGCCCAACGTCACGGTCTCACAGATGGCTGTGGACGTGAGTCGGCTGAGCCAGCCTGGGCTTAACTAGCCCAGAGACAGCATGGCAGTGACTCTTGATCACTCTAAAGAGGAGTACTTTGAGTTTGATTCCTCTTCAGAGATCATGGAAATATCTAGCTCATCTTACTTTAGCTCAAACAGTGCTGATGATGAAGATGATAAGGAAGATGCAGAGCCATACACCCTGGAGGAAGGTACAGTACCTGTGACCTGACATTTTGATCCCTTTAAAAGTCAAAAGTCTTTGTGCTATCAAAGGGACGTGCCGTCACAGTAACTCAATGTCTTTCAGTAATGGTCAAGTGTCTTATTCTGAAATCTAAATGATCTAAACAGGTTTTTCCCATCCTTGGTTGGGGATGACATACCTGGTTAAAACATTTCAAATGTACACAATACGTCAGATTCTTCTTCTTGTCGGGATCTTATCACTATTTGTATTTTGGTGTGAGCGTAAACAGTCAGGCAGTCATTAGTGTTAGAACATTATTACTAATGTTAGTGCTGAAGGAAATTGGTGAGTTACGCAGTTTGAATCATTAAGTTTCAATGTATTAATCATACAGTTTCAGGAACAAGTATAAATGTTTTAGCTTTTATTGTGACTAATTAATGTCATGGCCTGCTGTTTAGATTTATTACTAATTTGCCGTGTCCCAGAGCATTTCATAAGGTTGATCATGTCAACACTGCACAGACCATTCTCATAATGGTACAGCATGCATGCCAGCATGCACTGCAAGTATGCCATTATATAACTAGAGTAATAATTAACTATATCAACCATGTTTTTTTTTTTTGTTTGTTTTTTGTTTTTTTTTCTTGCCCTAACATTTACTTTTGAAAAATGTTCCTCAGGGGTTGCCACTAAATTTCACAAATAATTACGAAGAAATGGTATGTACCACATTGAATTAAATGTGAAATTTTCACGTAGCAAGAACTAGTATTTTCTTGTATAACATACTCAAATAATCTTTATTCTTTATTTACAGCTATGTTTTTTTTTGTTTGTTTGTTTTTTTAACAGTGTAGCCTTTGGTGTTAAATTCAGTAATAATAATAGAGTAATAACAATAACTATTATTATTATTATTATGAATTGACAATAGTAAAACAAAATGTGTCTCATAAGTAGAGCAGTTGGAGTATAAAAACAAAAGCTAGTAACATCTTAGTTGAAACCTAAATATATAATTAATTATTTATAAATATTTAATTTTTAAATATATACACTATTTCTTGAACAGCAAATGAGCATATTAGAATGATTTCTGAAGGATCATGTGACACTGAAGACTGGAGTAATGAAGCTGAAAATTTAGCTTCGATCACTGGAATAAATTACATTTTAAAATGTATTCAAATAGAAAGCAGTTATTTTAAATAGTAAAATTATTTCACAATATTACTGCTTTTGCTGTATTTTGGATCAAATAAATGCAGGCTTGGTGAGCAGAAGAGAATTCTTTAAAAAAACATAAAAAAATCTTACCGTTCAAAAACTTTTTACTGGTAGTGTATATGTAACCTTATTTATTACCTAGTGACAGTCACCCCACAGCAATGTTAAGTAGGTATAACACACTCTAAACAAATGTATTTTATCTATATAAACAGGTTTATAAAGATATGCATATGATTTGTAGTCTAGACCCACATGTTTATTCTAGGTGAAGTTAGCTGTGCATTTTAGGGTTAATATTTGCGGCGCCCGGGGAGCAGTTGGGGGTTCGGTGCCTTGCTCAAGGGCACCTCAGTCGTGGTATTGAAGGTAGGAGAGAGTGCTGTACATTCACTCCCCCCACCTACAATCCCTGCCGGTACGAGACTCGAAACCGCAACCTTTGGGTTACGAGTCCGACTCTCTAACCATTAGGCCACGACTTCCCCCAAATATAATCAGTTGCATGTATTAATAATTGTGACACTGTTACACTGTAATATAAACTTACTTTATTAATAGGTATGCTTTAGTACTGTTTAATGCAATAAAGTGAGGAGTACCACATTTCATGGGTTATATCTTTCATGTACTAGCTATATTGCATTATTCTCTTTAACAGTGTAGAGTCAGTAGGTCAATGTTAAATTGCGTTGTTCATTTTAAAGCATACTGTATATAAAACAAATAGCTTTATAACTCACCAACAATACATTTATAATGCATTATACATACAGGCTTGATTTAAAAGTGCTATTCAAATGCTGGAAATGTTTATTTATGTATAAATCTGCACAATGGACTTTTATCTAAGGTTATTTCAAGTCCAAGAAAGTCACCTTTATTAATGCACTAAACAAGACATGTGGAAGCTATTACTGCCTGACTGCGTTCTTTGTGTCCAGTTTACACTGAGGGAATAATTGTCCCTGTGCAGTGAAAGCTGGTCTGATGGCAGGTCATTGTGTACGGTTGCTCTTAGTTTGTTGTTTGGTCTGGTGTTGAGCGTCATGGTACCGGACTCAATGAAGTGTATGTGTACCCATGCTGGTGGACGGAAAACTTTGTAATCGAGTGTGAAGCACCCTGTCCTGGGAGCTTAGACCAGCAGCTGTTAATAGTCTAACTTGGTCATTAATGAGTGTTTACCCATGTAAATAAACCTTGCTAAGCAGGTTAATTCATTTGTGATGGCCATTGAACTATGAAAGGTACATAATGTGATGTCTCTCAAATGTGGTATATACTGTATATATTCTGTTCAGTGAGGTTTTTAGTTGTCTCAATTACATTTAAATGTATTACATTTTTTTATATTTGTAACATTTGTAATCCATAACAACATGGCATTTATACTGTCACCCAAAAATTTAAATTCTGTCATTAATTACTCCCCCTCATGTCGTTCTAAACCCGTAAGACCTTCGTTCATCTTCGAAACACAAATTAAGATATTTGTGATGAATTCTGAGAGCTTTCTGACTCTCCCATAGACAGCAATGTATTTACCACGATCAAGGTCCAGAAACGTAGCAAGGACATCGTCAAAATGGTCAATGTGACATCAGGGGTTCAACCATAATTTTACGAAGCTACGAGAATACTTTTTGTATGCAAAGAAAACAAAAATAACGACTTTATTCAACAATTCGTCTCCTCCGCGTCACCCTGGTGCCATTTTGGAGAATATCCACTGAACGTAAACAGCGTATGCTGTTCTGTGTCAGCTTCGCCACGCGGATACGTTGTTTTCGGTCAAATCAAAGCGTAAACAACGTAGAACGTGACGCAGCTGACACAGAATAGCATACGCTGTTTACGTTCAGTGGATATTCTCCAAAATGGCACCAGGGTGACGCGGAGGAGACGAATTGTTGAATAAAGTCGTTATTTTTGTTTTCTTTGCATACAAAAAGTATTCTCGTAGCTTCGTAAAATTACAGTTGAACCCCTGATGTCACATGGATTATTTTAACAATGTCCTTGCTACGTTTCTGGACCTTGATCGTGGTAATTACATTGCTGTCTATGGGAGAGTCAGAGAGCTCTCAGAATTCATCAAAAATATCTTAATTTGTGTTCCGAAGATGAACAAAGGTCTTACGGGTTTGGAACGACATGAGGTTGAGTAATTAATGACAGAATTTTCATTTTTGGGTGAACTAACCCTTTAATTCTGCTCATTCTTTCTTTACATAAGAATTGTCTAAATATGTTAAAACATTTATAAATATACAAAATATTATTTATCTTCCTTTTATTATTTTTATTTTTTGATTACATAGCTTTCTCCAAAATAGCCAACCATTTAAAAAAAACAAAAAACATTTTTATTCATTATAAATATTCTTTTAAAGAAATTAATGCTTTTTATTCAGCAAGGATGCATTAAATTGATCAAAACTGACATTAAAGACATTTACAATGTTACAAAAGATTTCTATTACAAATAAATGGAAAAAAAAAAAACTTTATCATGCTTTCCACAAAAAATATTTTGCATCACTACTGTTTTAAACATTAATGTTGAGAAGAAATGTTTCATGAGCACCAAGTCAGACTCGGCAGTAATGACTGCTGAAAATTAATCTATGCCATCACAGGAGTAAATTACATTTTAAAATATTTTAAAGACAAAACAGTTACTTTAAATTGTAATAATATTTCACAGTATTGTTTCACAATAACTCTTTTTACTGTATTTTTGATCAAATAGCCAAAACTCCCCAAACTTTTGAACAGTAGTGTATGTTTTATTATGAAATTAAATACCATTTATTTTATAAAAGTAATTTGAAGCATTTGCACTTTAAGCCGTTAGATCAAATGGTCTTTAAAATCATAAGAAATATTATCATTTAAGTGACCTTTCTATCTGATATTAAGTTAGTATGGAAAGCTTAAGTGAGACTATGCTTTATAAAATTATGATTTTTATATTGATTTTGGTGGTTGAATTATTAAACACGATTGGAGGCTGGCCTCCAACTTTTAGGACTTTGTTCTGTTTTCATTTGTTCGCAGGAACAATACGAATTGTTCTTAAATGAGAATATTATCACACAGCAATCCCAATGCTGTACTTTGAGATGCATTGGGTGGGCCAGTGTTGTAGTGTGACTCACAGTTCATAACAACATTTGCAGGTCTAAGTTTAACCTATACAGTACAATATAATGAAACCACGTGTCAAACTATAGCTCCTTGATAAATATTTTCATCCTTGATCAAATAATAACACAGAAAATGTTCTGTATTATTGGCAGAGTAGATTGTTTAAGAGAAGAATACAGTATGGAGCTGATGTGTGTTTAAATGAGTCCTGCTCCAGGAATGTTTCTGTGTGGTTTATAGCTGGGTGTTGGATTCAGGTGCTGGGTAGAGTCTGTACTCTCTCTGTACTGAGTGTGACGCAAATGGAAATGTCTGCTTTGCATTTGATTCTTTAACACCATACTTAGCTCAAAGAGTTCTTTTTTACTTTTTGAACAGTTGGAAGCATTATCATGTTGTCTAGTGTCCTTCTCACCAGCAGTACAGCGATTATGTAAATGTTGTGTTTACTGTGTATTGTTTATGGCCCTAATGAAGAAGTGTTTAATTGTCAAAATACTTTATTTTCTATACTTAATATATTATAAATTCATTTTTAAAAATAACTATAAGTTAAGCCATTTGAGTTAGATTCCCTTAAAAGTGTAAACACTGAGGCTTCATAACACACACACAAAAAAAAAATCAATAAAATAATGGGAGTTCCCATTATGCATATTTAGTTTATGATTGCTCCTTGTTATTTGTAAAATTGGTCATTTCATCTTTGGACCGCATTATTGCACGATAATATTTTAAAGGTTGCAATTGTAATTATATTGTACTAAATATGCTTTCCAACACGCAGGCAGGGTGGATCTGTTAGATGTGGCTATAATAAATCCACTGAGATATTTATGAGCTGGAAAATGTTGACCTGTTGATAATGAGAAAATATGATGGTGGTAATGGTAGTGTTTTATCTCCATTGTGATAAAATAGAGGCTTTCCCTGGAGAAGAGATCTATTATAGCAAAGATTAGATTCTGGAAGAAAGTTAGTTAGACCATGTGAACAATATGACCTGACCTGTCATTATTTGATAATTTTTTTATCCATTGGGATTTTAGAATCAATGCAAAGAAAATCAGAATCATGTCATCCCTTGTGAAACAAAGTAGTGCACTTAATTATATTGAATGCATTAAATGTATTCAAATTCTTAAAAAATATACTTGTAATATGATATTAATGAAGCAAAAAGGCCATTTAAGTGTACTTAATTATTTATATTTATGAAATTACATACCTGTATAAAGATTGGGTCAAAAAATAACTCAAAATGTAGCCAAATGCATTTAATATAAATTTAAACTATAATATGTTTTCTTTTAATTGCAGTTAATATGCAGTTAAGTGTGTGAAAACATATTTGGTAATGTTTAGGGATGCAACTATACAATTTTTTCCGATCCGATCCGATCCAGAAAATTCTGAGTATCGGCTGATTTCGATCCGATCCGATACAGCGCAGTTTTTTTTTAAATCAATGTAGAATTTCTATACTTCTGTGTGTTGACCTGATCGTCACTCTTTTGTGTGTTAAACACAATCTACTAAATATAGACAACTTCATTTTAATAAAAAATATATCATAATCTATGACAAAAAACGCTCGGAGAAGTTCAAAGCGCAAAAGAAAGAGATATTGATGCGTAGTTTATGAAATCTGTGCGATAGTTTATTGAGCTTTTTCTTTTAACAGTTTTACATTTCAGTTACTGTGCGCTCTTGAAGAGAGTATCATTGTTTTGACTGTCGTAACCGAACGTGACCCGCAGTGTGAATGCTGAATGGATGGAGGATGACAAACAGCTGCAGCAGAGAGAAGAGTTTACGTGAACTTGAATTTAACGACTTAAATATTCATCTGTACCTCACATTAAACTATGGAACGGCTTCAGAACACTTGGACTTTGGCTTTATGGTGCTTTATAATGTTTTTGTGGTTTCGTGAGGCTTAACAATAACACAGAATACGCAGAACATCGGATTTGGATCGGTCTCCTCTGACCGATACCCGATCCGGCGGAAAATGCCAGTATCGTAGCCGATACCGATACTGAGTATCGGATCGATGCATCCCTAGTAATGTTATATTCATTTAAAGTATATTATTTTTATAATAAGTGCTCTTTTTAAAAGTATGTTCAAGTTTACTTCTTTTTTGCAAGTAATAAATATCCATACGTGTTCTGAGCATGTAGGCACCTCTTATGTTACATACTGGTACTTTTGTGTTTTAACACAGTGTACCTTTAACTTAGAAATGTTTATTTTGAGTTTGTCATTGAGTATCTCATATTCATTTTTTATTCCTCTGTTCCCACAGTTCTATGTGCTGATCGAGTGGGCCAGATGACTAAGACGTATAATGACATAGATGCTGTGACACGTCTCCTGGAGGAGGTAAGCCATGGGAAGTGGGATGATGGGTATTTTTTGGTGTAAAGCGTGGCCCACATGTTGTGATGTAGGTCTTTCAGTGTACCATAGTAGTTCATGATTACATAAGTATCATCCACAGTCTTGATGATGTTACCATACGTTTTTGAGAGATTGTAATTATTGTGAACTAGATATAATATCCAGGATTCTGTAAAACGTAGTAATAAAGTCTCTGAAAGTCTCAAGCTGTCCAAAATGAACACAGACTAAGGAATTGTTTGATTGTGAATTTGAGCTAAACAGAGAACATATAGGGTCACTTTGTGTTCCTCAATTCAGAAAGAGCGGGATTTGGAGTTGGCGGCTCGTATTGGCCAGTCTCTGCTGAAAAAGAACAAAACCCTCAGCGAGAGGAACACCTTCCTGGAGGAGCAGGTGGAGCACATACGAGAAGAGGTAAGAGAAGAAAACCCGAAAAGTGAGACAAGCCTATTGGCTAATGTCATTTAAAAAAAAATTAATTTAGTGGTGCAGAGATTACACTGGAATAAATAACTTTAACTCAAAGAACCATGTCAGCATAAAATGTTTTTTCAGGACGATATGGTTCTAAAGTATTACTATGTGTAAAGAACCTTTAAAGAACATTCTTTTTTTAGCAGCATAAAACAGATTTAATTTAAAAACATTCTATTTGAGTATACAGTTATTGTTGCATGCATACTGTGAATGTTTGTATGCTTCCATGCAGGTGTCTCAGCTGCGTCATGATCTCTCGATGAAGGATGAGCTCCTACAGTTCTACACAAGTGCAGCTGAGGAGAGCGATGGAGAATCTGCTTCTACCACACCGTGAGTCCATGTGTTAAAGGTATAGTTCACCCAAAAATGAAAATTCTCTCATTAATTACTCACCCTCATGTCGTTCCAAACCTATAAGACCTTCGTTCATCTTCGGAACACAAATTAAGATATTTTTGATGAATTACGAGAGCTCTCTGACCCTCCCATAGACAGCAAGGATCCTTTCACGATCAAGGCTCAGAAACGTAGCAAGGAGATCACTAAAATATTCCATGTGACATCAGGGGTTCAACCGTAATTTTACAAATCTACGAGAATACTTTTTGTGCGCGAAGAAAACAAAAATAACGACTTTATTTAACAATTTGTCTCCTCCATGTCACTCTATAGCACCATTTTGGAGAGTATCACATACGTAAACAATGTATGTTGTTCTGTGTCAGCTGCATCTTACACGGATACGTTGTTTACGCTTTGATCTAAACGTAAACAACGTATCCGCGTACATATGTTGTTTACGTATGTGATACTCTCCAAAATGGTGCTATAGGGTGACGCGGAGGAGACGAATTGTTGAATAAATTCATTATTTTTGTATTCTTTGCGCTCAAATAGTATTTTCGTAGCTTCGTAAAATTACAGTTGAACCACTGATGTCACATGGATTATTTTAGCGATCTCCTTGCTACGTTTCTGAGCCTTGATCGTGAAAGGATTCTTGCTGTCTATGGGAGGGTCAGAGAGCTCTCGGAATTCATCAAAAATATCTTAATTTGTGTTCCGAAGATGAATGAAGGTCTTACAGGCTTGGAACGACATGAGGGTGAGTAATTAATGTAATTAACAGAATTTTCATTTTTGGGTGAACTATCCCTTTAAGTTTGAACGATACCTCAAACTGTGGAGTTCTATGATTTTTCTGTTTTGCCTGAAAATTATACAAATAGTTATTTTCAGTGAGGAGATTTCCATGTACTGAAGTAGGCACATCTGTCTATGATTTTTTCTTTGCAGTATTCGCAGAAATGACTTGTCTTTCACGGTCCCGAATTACCTCCCTCTGGATTCACTGCAGAAGAAACTCAAAGACCTGGAGGAAGAGAACATCGTCCTGCGATCGGAGGTGAGAGAGTGAGGCCTGACCTCGCATCCTTCAGCTGCTCATAAGAATGCTTTGCATAACATTATTCAAAAAAGCCTCCAATCAAACTTATCAGAGTTTCAGGCATATCACATTTCCAAGACAAACACATATGTAACGGCTTCATTCTCAGATAAAGATATTTATCCATTGTTTATTCAGATCACGTGTGTGTGTTTATAGGCAAATCACTTGGAGACAGAGACCATCTCGTATGAAGAAAAGGAACAACAGCTTGTAAATGACTGTGTTAAAGAGCTCAGTGAGTAGACCCACCTATTACACCATCAACGATCATATTCCCTCGAAATGATATTAAACTGATATTACATAATCATCCTACACTAGTTAAATTCATGTATGCTATTCATTACCTTATTGTTCCATCCTTGTAGTATAACAGTTTAGTTATTAATGACATGAACTGCACATACTGAGGGGCTAATCTATAACTTGCTTTGAATGGGGATTGGGGACTTTCCATGGTTTTTGTTTACCAAGGGTGAGTTTGACACATGAAGTCTATCTCTTCCCCTTTAGGAGATGCTAATATACAGATCTCCACTATTGCGGAGGAGCTGGCTAAGAAAACAGAGGATGCCTCTCGCCAGCAAGAGGAAATCACACACCTTCTCTCTCAGATCGTCGACCTGCAGAAAAAAGCCAAATCTGTGAGTTCTCCTCACTGTACAGTAGACGTGATTAATACACGGATCTTTGGTTTCAAATTGGTCATATAACACAAAATATAATGTTATAAATCTAAAACTATATTAAAAAACTTGGGAAGGTTACTTTAGAAGTGTAATCGGTTACAGATTGCAAGTTACCCTATTTAAAATGTAATAAGTAGTGTAACTATTTCAGTTACTTTATTAAAGTAATGTAACTGATTACTGATTACATTTCTAATGAATGTTTTCAACTTGTTAATCATTTTAAAACATTTAAAGCAGGCTGGGTTAACCTTACAGTAGTACTCAACACTGATTACTGTCAAGACTTGCCAAATCCTTCATCACTTGAATTAGGATTATAATCATTTAATTTTAAAGCACAGAAATCAGACTTTAGAACCTCTTTATACTGTGAGATGCTTCTGAGGTTAAATACAGATTTCAAATTATAACAAGAAATCATTTAATAGCTATGATACTGTTTAAAAAAAAATCGAATCTCTGCATAGCTATGTCAGGAAACACTGGCATCTAACAATGCCTTGGGAAAAAAAAGTTAATCTTAATAAATAGCAGGGGAAAAGCCTTTGTATTATTATTAGTAGTAGTACATTTTAGTAGTAATAATATTAAGATTGTTTTAATATGAATATTATTTGTTTGTTTGTTTGTTTATTTATTTAGCTTGACAAATTTTCTGTAGTGTGATACTGTATAAGAACCAAAATTAATGCTGCTGTGTTCAATATTTATTGCTGCTAAGCAATGTATTAGTGAAACATAATCTTGACTGTTTTGTCTTTGGTTCTCATTTCAGTTAGTTTGTTGTACTGTCAGTTATAGGAAGCATAGTTCTGTCTTAGTAATCAAGTGTAATATTTGTTATTTGTTATTTGTTCAGTATGCACTAGAAAACGAAGAGCTCACTCAGCATCTGGGAGCTGCTAAAGACGCCCAAAGAGCACTAACAGCAGAGGTAACACGTGCACTCAAACGCACCAGCATTTTCACATACTGTAATTCAACTAAAATGCCACCATATAAAAGTTAATGATTAACATAGGTGTGTGTTATCCTTTGAATTGTTTGATTTGAATTGAAACCCTGATCTGACTGATTAAATGCATTTTACTGCTGTTTTCACCTGCTATCAGTCTCTTTATCTCAGTCTTTATCTGTTTCTTTCTGTAGCTGAGGGAGCTGGAGGATAAGTATGCTGAATGTATGGAGATGCTTCATGAAGCTCAGGAGGAACTGAAGAACTTCAGGAATAAAACGCTGCCTCTCAGTACACCGCGACGATTCCACTCGCTCGGCCTCTTCCCCATGGTGAGAAATGGAGAACAACAAAATAATTTAATGTATTAATAATTTGGTATGTACTAAACAGTAAGCAGTACACTAGTATGATAAATATACTAATACACATACAATATCACTGTTATTCCCTGGCTAATGGTGTGCCTTGTGTGTAACAGGACTCTTTAGCTGCTGAAATTGAAGGCACCATGAGGAAAGAGATTCAAATGTCTGATCCAGACGTAGAGGAACAAAGGTGTGTTAGTGTGTCTCATATCCTGCATTAGTTACGAATTTGCATGCTGAGTCAGTTTCAGAGGAATTTTAAATATATTCTAATCTCTGTTAAAAGGCATTTTATGTTTATTTTTTATTTTTATTTTTTAGCTTACTGGTTAAAGATCTGAGCTGATAACAGAATGGTTGTAGGTTCAAATCTTCTAAGGATGACACTGACCTCTGTACATGCTTGTCTTCTCCTTTTGGTCAGGTTGCACCCTAAACGTGTCTTTGAAACAGTGCGTAACATCAACCAGACTGTTCGGCAGCTCTCCATGGGCCCGTCCCCTATGAACATCCCAGGGTCCAATCAGACATCCTGTGTGAATTCCAGGCGTTCTAGTTGTCTGAGCACACCCAGATCGAGCATGTACGGAGGGGATGTTGTTGAAATGGACAACCGCACTAACAGTATGCTGATGGAAACCCAGTCAAATCAGGATGGGTAAGAGCATCAAACGTGGTTTTAAACCATAAATGTTTAAGCAGTATTATAGAAATGCGTTGTGTGTGTTGCTTAACTACTGTTTGTTGACCAATTTTTGTTTGGGGCTTGGTAAATGCACCAAGACTGCATTTATTTGATCAAAAATACTATAAAAACATACTGTAATATTGTGAAATATTGTTATAATTTAAAATAACAGTTTTCTATTTTAGTATATTTTAAAATATATGAACAGCATTTACTGTATGTGAACTTTTTTTAGAAGATGTCTTTTTTTTGTCAATTTAATGCATCCTTGAAAATTCTGGCTTTGAATTTTTGAATTCATCCTTGAAAAAATGGCTGCTGAAAATTCAGCTTTGCCATCACAGAAATAAATTGCATTTTAAAAATATATTACAGTAGAAAACCGTTCTTTTAAATTGTAAAAAATATTTTGCAGTATTCCTGTTTTTTTGTTTGTTTGTTTTTTGGATCCAATACATTCATCCTTGGTGAGCATAAGAGACTTCTTTCAAAAACATTCAACTATCTTTAAATTATATATAAGTTTTTTGTTTGTTTGTTTTAAAAGGTATAGTTTGTCTGTTAACCTGTAGTAACTATAACTACTACTATATTGATTATTGATTCATCTTTAAAAACTCTAATAACTAAAAATGGATATCCATTTTTCCATACTTGTAGATTGACTTTAGTGTAACTTGTGTTCTATTTATTTAGAAAAATATATATAGAATATCAGCCATTTGTCATATATTGCAGTTGTACTGTAACATGAAAATAATTATTAGCTGACTGTCTTTGTTTGCAAGTATAAATTAATATTGATTTATTGGTTTTATTTATAGTGCCCCTATTATGGGTAATGAAAGGTTCATATTTTGATTTTGGGAGTCCCCAACAACAGATTGACATGCATGCAAGGTCAAAAACACTTTCATTGTCTTATAATATGCATTTATTTTTACCTTACTTGCTCAACGACTCCCAAACGATTCGCTCAACGATTCATTTTTCCAAACCCCTCCTTTGCGTGATGCTAATCTGCGGTGATTGGTCCGATTGGTCTCATTTTCATTTCATCGTGCCTGTACTGCCTGATAAAGCAGCGTTTGTGAGCGCAGTGCTGCTTTGTGTACAGCGTTACCGGGGAAACCGCTATTTTTACCGCTCCAAAAGCTGCACCTAGTGGCAAAGAATGAATTAGCATTTTCATTCAGACCAACGCGAAAAGACCAGCAAGTGGGCGGGCTCTGCATGAAAGGTAATTTTCAAAAATCCATAATAGGGGCACTTTAAAACAATAGAATTTGTTACATCTTGGGGGTGTATGTGGGGGGAGGGGTGTAAGTTCTTTATTAGTGGACATTGGACCACACTGTATTGTTTGATTTTCTTATCTGTAATATTTGTTCCAGCTCTGATGACTCCAACAGAAAGCCTGGCACGCCTGGCACACCTGGCTCCCGTGACCTGGAGGCGGCACTGCGGCGTCTTTCCCTTCGACGGGACAACTACCTTAGCGAGCGGCGTTTCTTTGAGGAGGAGAGAGAGCGTAAACTCAACGCCCTGGCGGAAGAGAAGAGCGACTTGTACGAGGAGCGAGATGGTGGGAGTGGCAGTGAAGACGGCGGCCCCCTCACTCCGGCAGACAGCATCATGTCTCTGGGAACCCTGCACTCGGTTTACTCCATCTACAGCACCCGATCCTACCTGCCGGAGAAACTCCAGATCGTCAAGCCTCTGGAAGGTGACCGAGCCCAATCCAGACCTTTCACCCTCTTATTGTTTGATGCTCTGTGGGCGTTAATGCACCACAGTGCTGAGGACCTGTCTACACAACACTCCTTCTATTTCAGACACACACAACCTCGCTGCTGGTTTGAGATTTAGACGCCTCACACTAGATATACACACTACTGGTCAAAAGTTTGGAATGAAGAAGATTTTTTTATTTTAATCCTTTAAATACCTAATATATACCTAATACCTAAACTTAACAACTACCTTGCTGACTATTAATAAGCAGCACATTAGGAGTTTATTGAGACAGAAGTCGTAGTTAATAGTTTGTTAATAGCGAGAATTGGACCTTAAAATAATGTGTGACCCTATTTTCTATTTTAATATATTTTAAAATGCAATTCATTCCTTTAATTTTCAGCAGCCATTACTCAAATCATCAGTGTCACATGATCCTTCAGAAATGATTCTTATATGCTGGTTTCGTGCTTAAAGAAATTATTATTATCAGTGTTGAATATATTTTTTGCTGCTTAATATTTTTGTGGAAACCATGATGCAATGCCATTCAAATGTTTTGGCAAAGTAAGATTAAAAAAAGAAAGAAAGAAAAAATACTTATAAAAATGACAGTTATACATTTATAATGTCACAAATGATTTCTATAACAATAGAAAACACTTCTTAATGTTTCTAACTTAATCAATTTTCACAATATTACTGGTTTTACTGATCATATAAATGCAGTCTTGCTGAGCATAAGAGACTTTTCAAAAACATAAAAATTGTAATATATACAGTGGGTACGGAAAGTATTCAGACCCCCTTATATATATATATATATATATAGAATTTTTTTTTCCCATAGAGGTAGTACTAAGGTATATTTTAAAATGGTGTTTTTCATTCACTAAAAGTTAGAAACATGCTTGCTCCTTCAAAGCATATCTTTCACTTATTGTTTTTCGTGAGGTCTATTATCACGTCAACAACATGGTCATTGAATTCATTTAGTTTCGAATATCACTGCTGCAACAGATTGTTTGTGTCCTGGTTTTTTAATTTTAAATAACTGCTAACTGTAAACCAGTCACAGCCTTATGATTCATAATCATATCTCTAGCGACCTCTGCTGGATATAGTTAAAGATAAACTAAGCAATGTGACATGGCCTACCCAATAGTAACGCGTATTAGGAATTGCAGAAAGCTCAAAAGCATGTTAACAAATTATCAATGCTCTGATTTCGTTAACGTCTTTGAGTATGTTTTAAAAGGTACTAACAGGATATCTGATAGATTAGCTCCAGAGAAAGGATTTTTGAGGGATAGTTGGCTCAAAAATTTTTATTCTGTCATCATTTACTCACCCTTATCACATTCCAAACCTGTATGACTTTCCTCCTTCTGCAGAACACAAAAGAGCTTATTTTAAAGAATGTTGGTATCCAATTTATTTTGGTTACCATTGACTTCACTTGTATGGACAAAAAACCAAGAGGCATTTCTTTCTAAATATCTTATTTTGTGTTCCACAGAAAAAAGAAAGTCATACAGGTTTGGAACAACATGGATTTTCATTTTTGGGTGAACTATACATTGTTATATCCGTTTACTCCCAACATCTGTCAATTTTAAGTTTGTGTGTTTGCATCCTTCTTTTGTTTTCTTACCTGTCTGTTTTTAGCTCTCTAATAAACACAACTTTAATTTTCCCCCTCCTTCATTTCTCTTTCTTTGCTTTAGTCTGTCCACAACAAGAGTCAAATGAGTATTACAGCTTTGGTTATATATCATGATATCTATTTCGGAGCCATTTTCAAAGGAACATATTGTATTTACAATAAAATGGATTAAGATGAACTAAAATGATAACTACAAGTTAATTTAATCCGAGACTATACACTATAATCTGAAAGGAACCCATAATTTACTCAATTCTTAATATTAAATAGTTTATGAACTGAATGTATTTTTTTTGATCGTGTTATCAGTTAAATATGTATCTGCTGAACATCTGAACACATACTGTATATAATGTAATATAATATAATATAAAACACATACTGAGTAATCTATTATTATAATTTTATCCCTAAAATGTAATGGAATGCAGGCATGCCTTAAATTACAAAGACTCCCATATCAGTTCTAAGCGTTGAAACTATGTCTTGTATCTCTTGATATTACAGAGTTGCTAAAGTGTTTCTGGACTAGCCACTTTAGCAGCATTTAAAATACTGAACAGAAACCCGGTATTTTTTATTTAGATCATGTCATGGCGTGTTCATTCTTACCTCGTTTCTTTCGGAATGCAACAAATGCTAATTTGAAAACTTTTATGTCGCACTTGATGCACGTCACCATGCACTCATGATCTCAGTCTGTTCTCAGTGTTCTGTATGTTATGTGACATTTTTAAAAATTTGTATCTGATCTCCACTCTTGTTTCCTCTACTTGTCAGGTTCGGCCACTCTGCACGCATGGCAGCAGCTCGCTCAGCCCCACCTGGGCGGCCTCCTGGACACACGGCCGGGTGTCGTGACCAAGGGCTTTCGACCGCTGGAGCTGGACCTGGAGGAGGTGTACCAATTCACCGACCTGGAGGAAGATGAGCCAGGACAGCATTCCCAATCCGCCATCTCTACCCCTTGCCTGGGCTCTCTGCCTTGTTCACCTGCATTGCGACGGCCTCGTGCCAACAATCCTGATAACCAGGAAGAGCAGCCCAGAGAAAATGGAGGGTCCCCTGGAGTGGGGCCAGATCAAATGGAGGCTGGAGAGGAGGAGGTCTCATCTGGTGAGGGACCCTCATAACCCCACTAACCCTCCGGACAGGCTTAGGGGGGAGGGAACATAAAGCCTCACTATAAAACAGACGATGCCCTAGTGGAGTACCCATAAACCCCAGTTGTATTGTGCCTGTGAGGGCCTAGGATGAGCTGGTTCTCTCCTTGTTCAGCTGCAGGCACACACCCACTGCACATCATCCACTCACCCTGAAGACAGCTGGCATATTCTTTTGAGTATAGTCTTTTTTTTTTACATTTTACTGTCATTCTGCCTGTCAGTCATCTCTCTGGCTCCTTGTGCTGAAAAAAATGAGAATTGAGCCTTTGGAAACTCTGGAATGAAGTAAAATACTTTAAATATTAATAAATAATAATAAATGTTAATAAATAATATTTTTGAATGAAAATAAATTGGTATTTTTTTGCAGTTACATTTTAATTTAATTAATTACTAAATACAATTTAATAACATAATTCAATAACAACATAATTTAATAATTATATTCATATACAATTGACATATATGTAATATGCAGCATATATTGTATTGTAGTAATGGGTAATCTGAATTATCCTAAAATATGCTTTATTTCTATTTATTTTATATGTATTCATTCATTTATTTATTTATATAAGTTTATACATTTATTTACTTTTTATTTTATTTTTATTTTTTTTGCAGACCCAGACATGGTCTTGACAGGCTTTCATTCATCTTTTAACAATTCACACCAAATCATTGATATTATATAAAATTGGTAGATCTACTCTACTTACACTTACAAATATGAGTATGATAATATGTGATAATTAGTACGAGCTTCTAGACTCAATTCTCATTTTCAGCACTAGTTCATTTCTGAAAGGCTCTTCTCAATCTCTCTTCTTACCTGCATTACCAGAACACTGTTTCAGAGAGTTTAAGGCCTGGGGGGGTAACAACATTTATTTACTCTTTCTCTCCACACACTTGTCCCACGATAAACCCGTATGTGAGATTTAGGCTGGTGTCCACCCTGAGGGCACAGAGTGTGATGTTCGATACTAAACTGTACAACACACATACACATCCCTGGATGCATTTAACACACACCATCACACATTCCCAACAGGAGCCCCAGCATGTAACTAACATCCAGCTAGAGTTCTGAGTGTGTTTAAAGGATAATGTTACAGAGTTCTATTAAAAACGTGGAGGTGTGAGCCACTGTCATGTGAGTGGACAGACTCTAACGTCACTGGAAAGAGGTCACATTGACACCAAACACACTCATGTACACAAACACACTCCACATGCTTTCAATGTCAGGCTTGTCTACTACACAAACGCACAGAAAGCCACAATTTAGAGTGTTAGACACAATGCTCACATACCTTCTGTGAATATCAGATGGCTTGAGTACACTTGTAAATATCTAAGATCATACAGACAATTGTTTTTTGTTTTGTTTTGTTTGTTTTTGTTTAGTTTTTGTTCTTTTTTTGTCTTGTGCTTTTGTTTTAATTTTGTTTGTTTTGTTTGTTCATTTTGTTTTGCTTTGTTTTGTTTTGCGTTGCTTTGTTTTGTTGTTTTGAGGTTGAGGTGAAGTATCCCTTTAATCATAACTGACAACTTTCTGCTGAGAATTATTGAAACAAAATGCCAGCTGCTATACAGGTATATAATATGCTTTAGCTTGTCTGTAATAATTGAATTTGATCTTCCCTCTTTCCCACTGTTCTCTCCTGCTGTGTGAAGCTATTTAAAACTGCATCAGGATGAATCATATGATTAAAACTTCATGATTTGTATGTAAAGATTCTAATTTAAGCCCAATAATAGCTTGCATTATGCCACATTACATTGCTTTAGCTCTCCTCAGATCCTGAAGCAGTTTTAACTACCTCTGTGTTTATATACTATAAGTGTGTTTGTGGTGTTTTGTACTGATGTTTGTCTCTCCTTTCTTGCTCTCCCCAGTGCATTTCCCTGGTAAATGTATGTCTCACACCAGCTCCACGTACACCTTCACCACCTGCAGGATCCTGCACCCTACAGATGAACTCACCAGAGTCACACCAAGGTAAATACTGTGTGGTCTTTTCATAATACCATCTTAAGAACTTGTTAGTATACATTATTTTATGGATCATATCAGACATTTTTGGCAAATACATTGTCAGAAATACAGTGGGTACGGAAAGTATTCAGACCCCCTTAAATTTTTCACTCTTTGTTATATTGCAGCCATTTGCTAAAATCATTTAAGTTAATTTTTTTTCCTCATTAATGTAAATTTGCAAAAATGTCAACAATTCTGTGTTTGTCTGTCAATATGGGGTGCTGTGTGTACATTAATGAGGAAAAAAAATTAACTTAAATGATTTTAGCAAATGGCTGCAATATAACAAAGAGTGAAAAATTTAAGGGGGTCTGAATACTTTCCGTACCCACTGTATGTGCAAAAATTGTACCTTTAGGATTATATCTACCCCTGAAAGTTACTACTATGAAACTTTTAGGGGTAAATAAGGTACAGAGTTGTCCCTTTGATGGTTCTGCACAAAACAAAAAAAACAATGGTCAAGCAAAAATTGGACAAAAAATCTATTCCCTAATGAAATCTGCTGACTTCCAAATGAGGGCGCATAGAAGGAATCGCAGGGAGAAGCAACCTTTGCAACCGTAAAGCAACAAATAGGACGCCCTATGGTTTATTGGACACTCTTAAATCTGTAAATCTGTCTGTAAGGGTTCCAGACGAATAGCTTGTCTCTATAGCAAACATACTGTACAGCTGTGTGACTGGCTCTCTGCAGGTCAGATGATGAGGCGGCTCTCTATCATGTTGTTCTGGTGGCGGGTTTAGAGCAGACTCACTGAGCAGAGCCCCCTGGGGGTGAGGAGGAATAGCATGACCAGCCTAGTGCTGATTAGATCTTGTGTCATGGGAGTGTGCTGCGCTCTAACCAAACACAAACCACTCTAACTGACCTGAAGGATTTTCTCAACCTAACACCAGAACTTTTTTGTGGAAGACTTTATGCAGTATGACGTAACAAATGTTTGTGTAAATAACACACACTGTGTATGAATCTATGATTATATCTGTGTATTGTAAATGAATACTGTAAAATACAGTATACTACTTGGTTAATACTTTAAATTACTGTAGAATGCATGAAGGAACAGAGTGATAACAGAGCCATGATGTGTCCAATCAAACAACTTAACAATATATAAATACTGTGAGGTTTGATGTCAGCAGGATGTTAATTTATAATCAAAGGAATTTGTATCCAAAATAATATATATATATATATATATGAATGTATGAATAAATATAAATGTATGAATGCCATTGCATTAAATATTAGCTTAAAAATTATAATTTTAAAATAGAACAATGGCGTTCCTGTAGGTCAAGCATTAAAGCAAGGTGCTAGCAATGTCAAGGTCATAGGTTCGATTTCGAGGAAATGAGAAAAAAGGATACTTTTAATCTAATGCAAGTCACTTTGGATGAAAGTATTTGCCAAATGCATAAAAAATTATATTTAATTATTTGTTTGTTTATAGTTATTAATCGAAATAAACCCGAAATCGTGTTATGTCTTAGTGCGACTGTCAAACCGTAAAAGCTGCTATTTAATTAAATATATGCAATCTTACACG
The DNA here is from genome assembly GCF_001515625.1 of Sinocyclocheilus rhinocerous. NCBI lineage: Eukaryota > Metazoa > Chordata > Actinopteri > Cypriniformes > Cyprinidae > Sinocyclocheilus > Sinocyclocheilus rhinocerous. The sequence goes on along the minus strand of NW_015658988.1, from coordinate 344,260 downwards.
AGCATCTTATTATCCTAAGAGCAGCTCAAATCACAGTAAATGTTGCTATTAGTATTGTAATTTTACAGGTGTAATGTAAAATGGAATTATTATTAGTAGTAGTAGTAGTAGTATAATTATTAGTAGTAAGTTTTATTTTTTTAATAATAGCAATATTATTTTATAATCACAAAAGTTTGCCCTACAAACAAGTGCAGTAAAGCTTTTTTAAACCATTTTTATCACATTTTAAATTGCAATTGCAGTTTTTATCAGAAAAATCACATATTATGCAGCAACATATTGTGCCTAATTCATATAGTATTAAAAAAAATGTTTTGTTTTTTTTGCAGCCACTATATATTGTATAGAAATTCAAATCAAACTTGCACAATCAAAAACAGATTTATCCCAATCAAACTGCAAACACACTAACCACATAAGTGAACAAAATTTCCTGCATTTGGATTGACTTTATTGACTGGATTGATTGACATACTCACAACACTATTGGAATATTTCAGTTTGTTTAATTACGTTCACAGAGTTATCAATGCACGGTTTGGCTTATATAACTACATAACTCAAACTAATAAAGCTTCACTTTTTCAGTCTCTTGTCAGGTCCATCACTAGCTTCCTGTGTGATGTCCAGCAGCAGTCTGTGCTCAACCCCTGTGTCCACCCCCTGCACGCCTCGTCGCCTCAGCCTGGCGGAGAGTTTCACCAACCTCCGAGACTCAACCAAGACCACCAGTACCTCTCTGGGACTAGTGCGCCTCCTACAAGAGAGAGGTATATCTGCTGCTGTCTATAACCCTCTCAGTTGGGACAGGGCGGACCGAGCCCCTCCACCATACCCCTGTTCATCACACACTGCCACCCCCACGCATCCCGGCCCGGACACGCTCCCCTCCACCCCTCCAAACTCCCCCAGCAAGTCCAAACCCACTAGTCTTGTTCTCCCTGTAGACTACAGCCCCTCGGACCCCCCCTACGAAACCTTCCTGGCTTCCCGGCCAGCCAGCTCGATTCTGAAGGAAGTGCGGGAGGCGGACGAAAGGGCTCGGACAGATACGCAGTGTCAGACTGAAGTCAGTGTGCAGAACTTGAGACTGGTGGACAAGGTGAAGAAGTTTAGCCTGGCTCCCAGAACTTTGACCCCAGGGATCGGAAGACCGGGACCGCCGTTCGGGGCCCACGCTGTTGTGACTTCCCCTATCAGGGGACTGCCAGTGCTGAACTCAGGGATGAGAAGAAACCACAGTTACCCAGCTATGGTTGGGGCTAGTATGGCTATGAAGGGCCCAGGGCCACCCAGACAAACTAGCCTCAATGAAAAGTGAATGTTGCCTCTCTGTCGTCCCTTTTGGCTTTATTTAAATTTGCATTGATACAGTATATCATCCCTGCGACAACTCGAGTGCCTGTTAAGATGATATTTGTATAGATTATTTTGTTATAACAGTTGCCATAACAACCTATTTTTGTCTATTTCTCTGTCCATATGACCAACATATATAGAGTACAATTCATTCAGCATTGTCACATGTCTTGGTATATTCCAAGCTTTTGTCATTGTGTGTAAACAAAAGTGGACAGTTTGCACTTGCTAGCTGCGAGAAAATGTAGCATATGATCAGAGCGGAAAATTAATGCGCCAAAATGACTTTTAATTTAAGCACTTTTTGAATTTAAAAACTACTCAAGGATAAGCAAGAAAACGTCTTTTTTTGTTACTGTTGTAAATCTGGTCTTCCGATGTGACATTTCAAAATTTATTAATTTCATGATGCTAGCAAGAGCACTGATAGCACCTTAATGCTAATGGTAGCCCAGACATTGGTGAACAATGAAGTTTTGTCATTTATTATAGATTTTTAGGTCAGAATTTACTTTTTAATGGCCATTGATTAGTGCTTTAAATCAGCCCCTAGTGTGCCGAAAATCTGTAAAACATGCTTTTATAAGTACAAATACCTTCACATAAGCCTTTTCCATCTAGTCCATCCAATTAAATAACTGCAGTGTGATGTTAAGTGTCTAAAATGGCTTATTAATGCGTAATATAGTAGTAATTACAGTGTAATAACAGAGTTCAACGATATGACTCTCAATAGAGGGCGCTGTTGACATGAATTGGTGATAATTTGCACATTAGCACAAACTCTCTGCGCTTTACATCCTCAAAAGTCGACTGACTGAAATACTTCAGAAACCGAGACCACGGGGCTGTGAAAGTGCTGCATGATGAATTGCAGCAGGTTTGAACTTGAAACACAATCATGTTCATGTTAAGTCATCTTTTGATGTCCTTTTGTTGAGACCAACATTATTTATAAGTGTATGTGTGGATGTACATGGCGTGTGGAATTGCAGTATCGAAGACTTGATGGGGAAAGTGCACAACTACAATTTCTTTGGTCAAAAGGATGTCAGGTTCAACTGAAAATATATACTGTACATCTGCTGTGGTTTTGGAACCTACTGACTGATGTGTGTCGTATGTAAAGCAAGTGAAGTATGTGTTATAAGCTTTAAAGATATCAAGGGTGCAATAGGAATTTATAGTGCCTGATTTTTTTGTTTTTGTTTTTTTGGACAGACTCATAATGGCTTCGCCTGCCACAGTATGCACTGAAATAAATACTGTAACAATGTGTGATGTTGACTTCCCAATGAAGGTATTTGAAGGATACATTATATTTGATGTATTGCAGAGGAAGCACATACAGTTAAAAGTGCATGAGTCGTTCTAAAGAAAAGGTCTGTGTTTTCTTTTAGTTGAGGCAAGTTTAATATGTCAGGTGTAAACGTGTGTGTACTGTATGTGTGTGTGTGCGCGCATTTAATCAGCATGACATTTGTTGAATGTGTTTCAGAACCACAGAGGGATCTGCCATGACTGAACATTGATTTCAATGGTGTTTAATTCATCAGATTACTGAAGGGACGTTTTACTTGTACATTGTAAATGGTAAATATGCAAAGGATTCAAACATGCTAACTTTTATATATAAAAAGCAAAAAACCTAAACTTGAGGTGAAAAATTTTTTTTAAATGGAAAAGCGATGACACTGGTGAAAAGTGGAGTTTTGGTTCATGAATTCTAGAAGCTCCCCTTTGCAGAGGATCAATAAACCAGTTGTGAGAATTTTGTGTCGCTTGTCTTATTTTGCACTATTAACTAGGTGTTTGTTCAAGTACTATATGTCCATGAATATCCAAAGACATTTTCAACATTCATGATACACTAGCCTTGTTGACCACAAGAGGACGTGCTTCACCAACACTGAGCTTGTAGAAGAGCTTTACGTTTGTGTTTGCAACACCAAATCAATTCAATTCTCATATCCATCTAGATTCAGTAGCATATCTGATTCTGTTACACATTCCGGTCCCTACAATCTAAATAACCCAGCAACTCCATATCAGTCGTGTAATTCAAACACAGAACATGTCCAAAAGAAATTGCCAGAGCGGTCACAACAAGGGGGGCCATAATATGCCAGTTCACGTTTCTGAATCCGTCATTGTTTGATCTTGAGCTAACAGTAACGCTTCAGGGCCCTTATCTTGTAAATTTGCATGGAGTGAGTAGATGCTTGTGTCCAGACCTTAGGTGACTGATCAACAGGCCACTTTGTGTGAAGAGCACCAGCTATTTACTAACAATGTGATGATATTCAAAATGACATTCTCTAGCTGAAGAGGGTTTCCATAGAAACACAAAAGAAATTTATTGCGAACACAAATGCAAAACACTTTGTTCCTGCAAGACTGTACTGAGTGGGCCTATTTTCTCCTCAAACTTATAGCTTCATTTTGGTAGTAATTCAGGCCTCTTTACTCTAAACCAAACCACTTTTCAACTAAAAGTTTATAGGCAGTTAGTCACAATAATTATCTATCTATTAGGGTTGTAACGGTACACATATATTTGTACTGAACATTTTCGGTTTGGTACGCATGTGTACCAAACAAATACAGCATTGTTTTAAGCACTGCATGAGTGGAACTTTCTTTGGAAACTTCTAGTTTTTAATATTGTTACTTTTGATAAGGAAATTCAAACAATAAATGCCGTTATAACACTCTTTGACTTGACACGACAGATTGCTGTATAAACGCCTCATTATAAAATGAATCATTCCGGTCCTTGATTCTGATTGGTTGAGCAGTGTTCGAAGCTGTTGTAAATTACTCTACAAACATACACCTTTGTTTACGTCTGTGTTGTTCGGCAACCACTTTGTTGCAACCACAACCGTTTCTGAGGAACTATATTGTTTGGCGGAAGAATAATGTTTTTATTAATATCATTACATTTTATTTGCTTTGTTTTATTTTGTGAAACCTTGTTACATATATGGAATAACCGTTTTATAAAACCAATAAGCCCAGTGAAGCCGTGGTTTACAGTGAATTTATAACAGCTAAGGGGCGTTGTTAGGCACGACGTGAAGTGGAGTGCCTAAAACCCCCTTAGCTGTTATAAATTCACTGTAAACCACGGCTTCTTGGGGCTTATTGCTTTAGTTTAAACTGCAGAGTGGAGCGCGAGTGAGCCTGATCATCCCTTCCTCTTTACTACTAGTTTTAATGCTAAATAAACATGAATGAACATCGCCTTCCTCAGGTAATCACAGTGTTTTAACCGTGGAATGATTTGACGTTAAAACACTGCGATTACATGACAGCTTGTAAACAAAATGTCATGAAATGCCCCATCAGAATGAGGAAGATTGGTAATTTAAGTGACTTTGAAGTTCTGTGGGTGAAAATGTCTTGTTGATACCAGAAGTCAGAGGTGAGTGGCCAGAATGGTTTGAGCTGACAGAAAGGCGACAGTAACTCATATAAACACTTAATTACAACCAAGCAGTGGCGTTCCGTCCATATAAGCTGCGAATGCTCCTCATACCCAGGCCATTTGAGAGAATAAGTTCACGGGATAATTTATATAAACATGATTATAAATTGACGACAGGACGTTACACACTGCATGACTTTACAATAGGAAGAATCGCCGACAGCTCTATCTGGTGCAGGGTTGCCAGGTTTTTGCTACAAAACCCGCCCAATTACTACTCAAAACTAGCCTGAAAATAGCCCAATTGCTTTCGAGGGGGTCCCCCAGTAAAAAT